>NC_092389.1:61727017-61972017 GCF_030028105.1 Mobula birostris | reverse complement strand
AAGATGAAGAGAATATCATGGTAAATTGACTGAATGTAAGTTTAAAAGTGAAATAGAAAATAGTATTTGTATACGCTTCTGTAATGTGCTACATAATAATTACCTATATATTGCTTTATATTCTGTAATATACAGTTAAAATAATTTTGCTCTTTGATCAAAATTTTGCTTTCTTGGAGGTAGGTGTTCTGTACCCCTGGGGTTTATATTTTCTGTGGACTGTCACTTTGAAACGTCGGGAGAATGAGACTTACTTGTGGACGCTGTTCGAGCTGTTACACAGGGAGAGGGATGAAGCCTGCCTTGAGATGGTGTTTATACGAACTCTAAAGCCTATTTTGAATATCACATATATCACAAATGACCTGACTTGGTCCAACCAAGCAGGGTCCACTGCCAAGAAGGCCCACCAGCACCTTTACTTCCTGAGAAAACTAAAGAAATTTGGCCTGCCCCCTAAAGCCCTCACTATTTTTGATCGATGCACCGTATGACACTCTGAGTCAGACAGAGTGACCAGCAGCACTGGGGCTCCACAGGGGACTGTCTTGTCTCCCTTTCTCTTCACCATTTACACCTCGGACCTGAACTACTGCACAGAGTCTTGTCATCTTCAGAAGTTTTCTGATGACTCTGCCATAGTTGGATGCATCAGCAAGGGAGATGAGGCTGAGTACAGGGCTACGGTAGGAAACTTTGTCACATGGTCTGAGCAGAATTATCTGCAGCTTAATGTGAAAAAGACTAAGGAGCTGGTGGTAGACCTGAGGAGAGCTAAGGCACCGTTGACCCCTTTTTCCATCCAGGGGGTCAGTGTGGACATGGTGGAGCATTACAAATACCTGGGAATAGGAATTGACAATAAACTGGACTGGTCGAAGGACACTGAGGCTGTCTACAAGAAGGATCAGAGCCGTCTCTATTTCCTGAGGAGACTGAGGTCCTTTAACATCTGCCGGACGATGCTGAGGATGTTCTACGAGTCTGTGGTGGCCAGTGCTATCATGTTTGCTGCTGTGTGCTGTGGCAGCAGGCTGAAGGTAGCAGACACCAACAGAATCAACAAACTCATTCGTAAGGCCAGTGATGTTGTGGGGATGGAACTGGACTCTCTCACGGTGGTGTCTGAAAAGAGGATGCTGTCCAAGTTGCATGCCATCTTGGACAATGTCTCCCATCCACTACACAATGTACTGGTTGGGCACAGGAGTACATTCAGACAGAGACTCATTCCACCGAGATGCAACACTGGGCGTCATAGGAAGTCATTCCTGCCTGTGGCCATCAAACTTTACAACTCCTCCCTTGAAGGGTCAGACACCCTGAGCCAATAGGCTGGTCCTGGACTTATTTCCTGGCATAATTTACATAGTATTATTTAATTAATTGTGGTTTTATATTGCTATATTTATACTCTGTTCTTGGTTGGTGCAATTGTAACGAAACCAAGTTTCCCTCGGGATCAATAAAGTATGACTATAACTATGACTATGACTATGACTATGAGAGCAATCTTCTAGGGTGCATCACAACCTGGTATGGAAGTTGTCCTGTCCAAGACCGAAAGAAGCTGCAGAAGATCGTGAACATGGCGCAGCACATCACACCAACCAATCTTCCGTCCTTGGACTCACTTTACACCGCGCACTGTCAGAGCAGCGCTGACAGGATAATCAAGGACACACAGCCAGCACACTTTTCGTCCCTCTTCCCTCCGGGAGAAGGCTCAGGGAATCAACGAGAATCATGTGCCTCAATTAGAGCACCCAACAGAACAAAGGAAAACCGGAAAACATGGAATCAGGATCGATGGACTGGACTGTGAAACGGAATGCGGACTTCACGGACGGGACCATGGCAGGGACGAGGAGTGGGAGAGCGCTCCTGCCCCTGGGGTGAAGGCAACGTGTCGCTTTGCCATCAACGTGAAGGCAAAGGTAAAGGAGAAGCAGGATCGATCAGGTTGAGTCAATATATTCGGCACCTGCTTCACCGTTACAACTGCACACGAAATGAAGCTGCTGGGCATTCGCCCTATTAGAAACCATAGAAACTATAGAAACTACAGCACAGAAACAGGCCCTTTGGCCCTTCTTGGCTGTGCCGAACTATTTTCTGCCTAGTCCCACTGACCTGCACACGGACCATATCCCTCCATACATCTCCCATCCATGTATCTGTCCAATTTATTCTTAAATGTTAAAAAAGAACCCGCATTTACAACCTCGTCTGGCAGCTCATTCCATACTCCCACCACTTTCTTTGTGAAGAAGCCCCCCCCTAATGTTCCCTTTAAACTTTTCCCCCCTCACCATTAATCCATGTCCTCTGTTCTTTTTCTCCCCTTGCCTCAGTAGAAAAAGCCTGCTTGCATTCACTCTATCCATACTCATCATAATTTTATATACCTCTATCAAATCTCCCCTCATTCTTCTACGCTCCAGGGAATAAAGTCCTAACCTATTCAACCTTTCTCTGTAACTGAGTTTCTCAAGTCCCGGCAACATCCTTGTAAGCCTTCTCTGCACTCTTTCAACCTTATTTATATCCTTCCTGTAATTTGGTGACCAAAACTGAACACAATACTCCAGATTCGGCCTCACCAATGCCTTACACAAGCTCATCATAACATTCCAGCTCTTATATACTTTGACTAATAAAGGCCAATGTACCAAAAGTTCTCTTTACGACCTTATCTACCTGTGACGCCACTTTAAGGGAATTTTGTATCTGTATTCTCAGATCCTTCTGTTCTACTGCACTCCTCAGTGTCTTACCATTAACCCTGTATGTTCTACGTAAACAACAGGAATTCTGCAGATGCTGGAAATTCAAGCAACACACATCAAAGTTGTTGGTGAACGCAGCAGGCCAGGCAGCATCTCTAGGAAGAGGTGCAGTCGACGTTTCAGGCCGAGACCCTTCGTCAGGACTAACGTTGTTCTACGTTCTACCTTGGTTTGTCCTTCCAACGTGCAATACCTCACACTTGTCTGCATTAAACTCCATCTGCCATTTTTCAGCCCATTTTTCCAGCTGATCCAAATCCCTCTGCAGGCTCTGAAAACCTTCCTCACTGTCTACTACACCTCCAATCTTTGTATCATCAGCAAACTTGCTGATCCAATTTACCACATTATCATCCAGATCATTGATATAGATAACAAATAACAATGGACCCAGCACTGATCCCTGTGGCACACCACTAGTCACAGGTCTCCACTCAGAGAAGCAATTCTCTACCACCACTCTCTAGCTTCTTCCATCGAGCCAATGTCTAATCCAATTTACCACCTCTCCATGTATACCTAGCGACTGAATTTTCCGAACGAACCTCCTATGCGGGACCTTGTCAAAGGCCTTACTGAAGTCCATGTAGACAATATCCACTGCCTTCCCTTCATCCACTTTCCTGGTAACCTCCTCGAAAACTCCAATAGATTGGTCAAACATGACCTACCACGCACAAAGCCATGTTGACTCTCCCTAATAAGTCCCTGTCTATCCAAATGCTTGTAGATTCTGTATCTTAGTACTCCCTCCAATAACTTACCTACTACCGACGTTAAACTTACGGGTCTATAATTTCCCGGATTACTTTTCGATCCTTTTTTAAACGGAACAACATGAGCCACTCTCCAATCCTCTGGCACCTCACCTGTAGACAGCGACATTTTAAATATTTCTGCCAGGGCCCCTGCAATTTCAACACTAGTCTCCTTCAAGGTCCGAGGGAACACTCTGTCAGGTCCCGGGGATTTATCCACTTTAATTTTCCTCAAGACAGCAAGGACCTCCTCCTTTTCGATCTGTATAGTTTCCATGATCTCACTACTTGTTTCCCTTAATTCCATAGACTTCATGCCAGTTTCCTTAGTAAATACAAACGCAAAAAAAAAACCTATTTAAGATCTCCCCCATTTCCTTTTGTTCCGCACATAGCCGACCACTCTAATCTTCAAGAGGACCAATTTTATCCCTTACAATCCTTTTGCTCTTAATATACCTGTAAAAACTCTTTGGATTATCCTTCACTTTGACTGCCAAGGCAACCTCATGTCTTCTTTTAGCCCTCCTGGTTTCTTTCTTAAGTATTTTCTTGCACTTCTTATACTTCTCAAGCACCTTATTTACTCCCTGCTTCCTATACACGTCATACAACTCCCTCTTCTTCTTTATCAGAGTTGCAATATCCCTTGAGAACCAAGGTTCCTTATTCCTATTCACCTTGCCTTTAATCCTGACAGGAACATACAAATTCTGCACTCTCAAAATTTCTGCTTTGAAGGCTTCCCAGCTACTGATCACATCCATGCCAGAGAACAACCTGTCCCAATCCACGCTTTTTAGATCCTTTCTCATTTCTTTAAATTTGGCCTATTATCTGAAGTTTGGGCGCGAGGCGAGGTTGCCCAATGACCTCTGTTTCGGGACTGACGAGGGTTACTTACCACCGAAGCCCTATCTGAAGTAGGTGAGGAGAGAGCTGAAAAGGGCTTACGAATTGGCTGGGGTCGCGGCCGCCAAGCAGAATCGAGGAAATTAGAGGAAGTAAGATCAGAAGGTGATGTTCTCCCAACTCCGGCTGGGAGACCGAGTCCTCATTGGGAATTTGGGGCTACCTGGAAAGCACAAGTTGGCTGACCGCTGGGAGGCCACACCCTATGTGGCGGAGAGTCAGATGCCAAACCTACCAGTTTTCCGGGTGAAACAGGAGGAGGGGAATGGGCCTGTCAAGATTCTGCATCGGAACCACCTCTTGCCTCTGGGACGAGAGGTGCAGCTAGACCCAGAGCCACACTTGGGGCCTACACCAGGTAAGAGGACTCTGCGAAAATGCGGGGCGACCGCAATGCCCACAGCGGGAGTGGCTGGGCCGAGCCGCACCCATGAGAGGGATACTGATTCGGAGGCTGATGACATGCATGTGTGGGACATTCTGCCTTTCGCTAACTCTCCAGTGATTGAGGAAGAGACTACTGGCCCTTCTCCCACTCATTCAGGTGAGTTGGGTCGGGGGGGGGGGGGTACTATCTGTGAGCAGCCTGGGGTACAGCAGGGCCCTGAAGGACAGCAGGCAGGGCCTGGACACGAGACATGGAGCTCCGAGTAGCGGCGGGGCCTGAGTGATAGATCGAGGGAGGTTTCGCCTAGCAGACTCGAAGTATCCACAGTGACGTCTGAGCCTGAAGAGTTAGGTGAGGAGGTACGGAGGTCTCAGAGAATTAGGAAACCACCCGATAGGTTGGCATATGTAGCGCCTGGGGAACAGGGCGTGATCGCTACCGGTCTGAGGAGTTATGTCACTGCTTTGTGCACCTGGATTCGGCATTCTGTTTTGCAGGAAGTGTTGGCGAATTATCTCAGCGTCATGAGGACATGACTAAATTTGGTGGGGGGAGAATGTAATGGCTTCACTGTAATGTTAACTGCTGAGGTAATGGTTTCTCTGTAGTAGCAATGTTTGGGTTACAACGAGAGATAATGGGTGGCGATCCAATGGGAGAAATGTTATTCTTTCTTGTATGTCTGTGAGCCGGGGTTTTCGCGGGCTTTTCGTCGGAAGGAGAAGGAGAGGAAGGACGCGTGTGGCGAGCGCTGGTAGACCACCGGCCGGAGTACAGTATATTTGAATCCGAGGATCCGAGGGTCGGCAACGTTCGGCAGAGATCGTTGGTGGCGGAATGCACACTGAGTGAGCTCCAATTATACTGGGACTTTAATTCTGGGCCCTTTTTTTACTAACCCTACTAACACTATAATCAGATTGAGATTCATAAAGTCTATAATTTCATTGTCTGTGGTGTACTGTCTGATATTTGCGTCGTGGGTTTGTGATTGGGTGTACACTGTAAAGCATCCACGCAAACTCGAATACCCTGTTCGGCGGGGCCGAAAGCTGATTCCCATAGACAATCGCGAGCAGGCGAGCCTGAGGGTGGCACAGGCTGAGTCTGACAGAAAGAAGTGACTAAATTTCAAATGTCGTCAGCGGGTTTGGCTGAATTGCGAACACTATTCGTTCGCTTTTATTGGTCCCTTTAAAGACATTAGGGCAATGAACCTGCGATGATACAACTTACAACTTCCCCGCTCCAAGAGAATGCATCCCTCCTTTCATGTATCGAAAGTGAAACCCTTACTTTGCAGGGCCTCGATCCCGATTTCCAAACAATCCCACCACCGCCACTAAAGATCATAGACGGTGAAGCTGCCAACACAGTCCAGAGACTGCTAAAATCACGGAAATTAAAAGGACTACTGCAATACTTGGTAGGTAGGAGAGACATGGTCCAGAGGAACAGTGTTAAGTTCCTTCCTGGAATATTTCAGATTTTCATCGTTTGCATCCAGAGATTCCTGGGCAGCCAGGTGCTGGCCGTCGGGGTGGGGTTCTGTCACGACCTCGGTCGTCAGTGGAGTATTCTGAGGGCTTTGAGTTCTTTTGAATTGTCTGCGTTTTATTAATTATAATTATAATGTATTGTTGCCCTTTGGGTTCTTTTTACTCTCATGGCTCCTTTCTGGCTCTTCTAACTTCATTCTTAAGTTCCTTCGTGCTAGCCTTATAGTCTTTTAGATCTATATTTTTTGAACCTTTCATAAGCTATTCTTTTGTTCTTGACTAGATTTACAACAGCCTTTGTACAATACGGTTTCTGTACACTGCCATCCTTTCCTTCTCTCATTGGGACGTACCTATGCAGAACCCCACGCAAATATCCACTGAATATTTGCCACATTTCTTCCGTACGTTTCCCTGAGAACATCTGTTTCCAACTTTTGCTTCCAGGTTCCTGCCTGATGGCCTCAACATTCCCCTTACTCCAATTAAACGTTTCCCTAACTTGTCTTTCCTATCCCTCTCCAATGCACAAGTAAAGGAGATAGAATTGTGATCACTATCTCCAGAATGTTCTCCCACTGAGAGACGTGAAACGAGACCAGGTTCATTTCCCAATTGCAGATGAAGTACAGCCTCTCCTAGTGTAGTCTTATCTACATATTGTGTCAAGAAACCTTCCTGAACACACCTGGCAAACTTCACCCCATATAAACCCCTCACTCTAGGGAGATGCCAATCAATACTAAATATCCCACTACTACAACCTATTATTATTACACCTTTGCAGAATCTGTCTCCCTATCTGCTCCTCGATCTCCTGTTACTTTTGGGTGCTCTATTAAAAAAAAACAGTCGAGTTATTGACCCCTTCCTATTCCTAACTTTCACCCACTGATATTCTGTAAACAACCCCTCCCTGACATCCTCTTTTTCTGCAACTGTGACACCATCCCTGATCAACAGTGTCACGCCCCCACCTCTTTTGCCTCCCTACCTATCCTTTCTGAAACATCTAACGCCTGGCACTTGCGTTCCTCCCCCTGAACCATCCCAGTCTGTGTAATGGCCACAGCATCATAGCTCTAAGTGCTGATCCACGCCGTAAGTTCATCCGCTTTATTCACAATACTCCTCGCTTTAAAATTGATACATCTCAAACCTTCGGTCTGAGGGCGTCTCTTCTCTATCTGAGAAGACAGAGACCCTGAGCCTGAGTTTCGGAAGGGTTCCTGTGCTGTGAAAGATGTTCTGCCCCGTCCATGTGCCGAAGACGCCGCGCCCCAGCGGCCTCAATGACTACAGACCGGTGGCATTGACCTCCCACATCATGAAGACCCTGGAGAGACTTGCTCTGGGGCTGCTCCGGCCTATGGTTAGGCCACACTTAGATCCCCTCCAGTTCGCCTACCAGCCCCAACTAGGAGTTGAGGATGCCATCGTCTACCTGCTGAAACGTGTCTACGCCCACCTGGACAAGCCAGCGAGCACTGAGGGGGTCACGTTTTTTGACTTCTCCAGCGTGTTCAACACCATCCGCCCTGCTCTGCTGGGGGAGAAGCTGACAGCGATTCAGGTGGATGCTTCCCTGGTATCATGGATTCTTGATAACCTGACTGGCAGACCACAGTACGTGTGCCTGCAACACTGTGTGTCCGACAGAGTGATCAGCAGCACTGGGGCTCCACAGGGGACTGTCTTGTCTCCCTTTCTCTTCACCATTTACACCTCGGACTTCAACTACTGCACAGAGTCTTGCCATCTTCAGAAGTTTTGTGATGACTCTGCCATAGTTGGATGCTTCAGCAAGGGAGATGAGGCTGAGTACAGGGCTACGGTGGGAAACTTTGTCGCATGGTGTGAGCAGAATTATCTGCAGCTTAATGTGAAAAAAGACTAAGGAGTTGGTGGTGGACCTGAGGAGGGATAAGGCACCGGTGACTCCTGGTTCCATCCAGGGAGTCAGTGTGGACATGGTGGAGGATTACAAATACCCACAGATACGAATTGACAATAAACCGGACTGGTCAAAGAACACTGAGGCTGTCTACAAGAAGGGTCAGAGCCGTCTCTATTTCCTGAGGAGACTGAGGTCCTTTAACATTTGTCGGACGATGCTGAGGATGTTCTACGAGTCTGTGGTGGCCAGTGCTGTCATGTTTGCTGTTGTGTGCTGGGGCAGCAGGCTGAGGGTAGCAGACACCAACAGAATCAACGAATTCATTCGTAAGGTCATTGATGTTGTGGGGATGGAACTGGACTCTCTGACGGTGGTGTCTGAAAAGAGGATGCTGTCCAAGTTGCATGCCATCTTGTACAATGTCTCCCATCCACTACATAATGTCCTGGTTGGGCACAGGAGTACATTCAGCCAGAGACTCATTCCACGGGGATGCAGCACAGAGCATCATAGGAAGTCATTCCTGCCTGTGGCCATCAAACTTTACAACTCCTCCCTTGGAGTGTCAGACACCCTGAGCCAATAGGCTGGTCCTGGACTTATTTCCAGCTGGCATAATTTACATGTTATTATTTAATTATTTGCGGTTTTATATTGCTATATTTATACTCTATTCTTGGTTGATGAAACTGTAACGAAACCCAATTTCCCTGGGGATCAATAAAGTACGTCTACCTATCTATCACCTGCCTATCCTCCCTTTCACACTGTCCCCAAGCTTTCTGTATTTGTCAGCCAACCATCCTTTCCTCCGTCACTTCAGTTCGGTTCGCACCACCCCGACACCCCCCGCCCGCAATTCTAGTTTAAACTTTCACCAATAGCCTGAACAAACCTCCCCGCCAGGATAGTGGTCCCCTGGAGTTCAAGTGCAAACTGTCTTTTTGTACAGTTAACACCTGCCCACAGAGGTCCCAATGATCCAAAAATCTGAATCACTGTCCCTTGCCACACATTTATACTCTACCTCATCCGATTCCTACACACACTATCTCGTGCATGGGCAGTAATCCCGAGATTACTAACTTTGAGGTCCTGCTTCTCAACTTCCTTCCTAACTACCTGTAGTCTGTTTTCAGGACCTCCTCACTTTTCCTACCTATGTCGTTAGTACCAATATGTACCACCACCTCTGGATGTTTCCTTCCCACTGCAAGAGGTCGTGGACGCGATCAGAAACCTCCCGGACCCTGTCACCTGGGAGGCAAACTACCATCCACATTTCTTTCCTGCGTCCACAGAATCGCCTGTCAGACCCCCTAACTGTTGCCATCCTCTTCATTTCCCTACCCTTCTGAGCCACAGGGCCAGACTCTGTGCCAGAGACTCGACCACTGTTGTTTACCCCAGGTAGGACTTCTCTCCCTGTCATGGTCCGGTCCGTGAAGTCAGTATTCCGGTTCACGGTCCGGTCCATCGACCCTTACTCCAGGTTTTCCTATCTACCCTGTGTGTTCTTGTTGAGTTCTACTTGAGGCAGCTGATGCTCGTTGGGGCTGGCTACATAAATACCTTCAGAGACCCAGGCGTGGCTGTTGGATTGTTCTTGTCTTTGCTCCTTGTATCCCTTCCTCTGCATTCTGTTTCCTCGCCTGAAGCCCTGTCTTGTCTTGCAGGTAGCTCTCGCCTCGTCTGAAGTTCTCGTCTCGCCTTGCTTTGCCAGAAGTCTTGCCTTGCCTGGCCGGTAACTCTCGCCTCTCCTGAAGTTCTCGTCTCGTCTTGCCTTACCTGAAGCCTTGCCTTGCCTTGCTGATAACTCTCGCCTCGTCTCGCCTGCAGTCTTGTCCTGGAGCCACCCTGTACCTAGCTCCCTTCCTGTCCCTTGCCTCAGTCGGGTAAGACAGGCCGTCTCGCCGTTACCTGCGGTTGGTTCTGTCCCTTCCTGTCCCATGCCTCCGTCGGGTGGTGAACCGTGCCCTGCCCAGGAGTACCGTGCCCTGCCCAGGAGATCCGCGCCTGCCCAGGTGAACCGTGCCCTGCCCCGGAGGAGCCTGCCTAGCCCCAAGCCTGAAGTTTCCAGCCTCGCCTCAAGTCTCCTGCCTCCAGCCCAGCCTCGCCTCAAGTCTCCTGCCTCCAACCAGCCTCTCCCCTCGTCTATAGCCTCAAGCCTGAAGACTCCAGCCTCCTGCCAAGCCTCGCCTCAAGTCTCCAGCTTCCTGCATCCTGCCAAGCCTCGCCTCAAGTCTCCAGCCTCCTGCATCCCGCCAAGCCTCACCTCAAGTCTCCAGCCTCCTGCAACCTGCCAAGCCTCGACTCTAGCCTCAAGCCTCAAGCCTGAAGACTCCTGCCTTGTCCTGCCTGCCTGCCTGCCAAACCTCGTCCTTGCCTGGTTCTGGGGTCCGAGCCAGAGGCAAGACCCAGGTACTGGGTCCTTGTCCAGTCTCTGGCTCGGATTCCAAGCCCGCGCTCCTAGCTCTTTTGTCCAGTCCTGTTTCAGGTTCCTGGTTTTCGTGTCCATGTCCTTGCCATCAGCCTGAATACTAGTCCTGGCCCTAGTACTTCAGTGTCTGTGTCTTGCACTTGGGTCCGTTCCCACCTGCCGCCCTATGACAGAACGATCCAGCCAAGCATGGACCCAGCGATACAGACACTGTCGTTTTCCTCTTGCCACCCGGGGTTCCTTTCTGTTAAATGCCCTCCCACCTGCCCGGGTCGTCCATAGTCTGGATACCCTGTTTGGTCGCCAGGAGCCTCCCGTAGAGGGTGGAGGGTGGTACTATCTTGGTCCGGTCCGTGAAGTCCGTAGTCTGGTTCACGGTCCAGTCCATCGACCCTTGCTCCAGGTTTTCCTATCTACCCTGTTTCTGTTCTTGTTGAGTTAATTGAGGCAGCTGATGCTCGTTGGGGCTGGCTGCATGAATACCTCCAGAGACCAGGGCGTGTTTGCTGGATTGTTCTTGTCCTTTCTCCTTGTATCCCTTCCTCTGCCTTCTGTTTCCTCGCCTGAAGCCCTGCCCAGTCTTGCCGGTAACTCTCAACTCACCTGAAGTTCTCGTTTCGCTTTGCTTGGCCAGAAGCCTTGCCTTGTCTTGCTGGTAACTCTCGCCTCATCTCGCCTACAGTCTTGTCCTGGAGCCACCCTGTACCTAGCTCCCTTCCTGTCCCTTGCCTACGCCCAGGTAAGCCAGGCCGCCTTGCCGTTACCTGTGGTTGGTTCTGTCCCTTCCTGTCCCACGCCTCCGTCGGGTGAAGTACTGCGCCCTGCCCAGGAGGAGCCAAGCTTCGCCTCAAGCCTCCAGGCTCCTAGCCTCCAGGCTCCTAGCCTCCAGGCTCCTAGCCTCTTGCCAAGCCAAGCCAAGTCTCTAGCCTCAAGCCTGTAGACTCCAGTCTTGTCCTGCTTGCCTGCCAAGCCTCGTCCTTGCTTGGTTCTGGGGTCCGAGCCAGAGGCAAGACCCAGGTATTGGGTCCTTGTCCAGTCTCTGGCTCGGAGTCCAAACCCGGGCTCCTAGCTCTCTTGTTCTGTCCTGTTCCAGGTTCCTGGTTTTCGTGTCCATGTCCTTGCCATCAGCCTGAATCCTAGTCCTGTCCCTAGTACTTCAGTGTCTGTGTCTTGCACTTGGGTCCGTTCCCAGCCACTCCTTATGACAACAGCAGTATTTAGTGATGTCAGTTTTGGTTTACAGTGGGTGGAGGAAATTTGTCCATGCGAAGTTTTAATTTGTTCAGATGCCTTTTCTGTTTTGATGAATCTTAAAACAAGTTATTCTCGAAATCGGTCAGATTTACTTTTGGAAACTCATCAAATATTATTTTATACACAAAGTATTGTTTTATATGTCTACTTCTTATGCGTCCCTGAGGTTTAGTTACAAAAGGTTTTAAATTCCGACTCTGGGTGAAGACCGTCCACCAAGCAGATCGGAATCTAAGGGGTTGGTGTGTTCAGAAGTTTATCAAGACCAGTGGGGTCATGGGCATAAATTGAGACACCTTTACAGAATTCATAACTGATATGTTTATGGGGAAAGGGGGCAAAACAACAAATAAAGAAATTACATTGACACAACTTAGAATTGGGCATACTATGCTCAATATTTCCTTATGTCGTGTTGGAAAACATCATTCTGGGTCGCAAAGTTTTTGTCATTGTGAAACAGTTGAATACACTATTTCAGTGTGAAGCATATCAGATAGAAATAAACCAAATGGAGGCTTCATTACAATCTTTGGTTTTCTTAAGTTATGGTAGTGACTTTAATTTAATACATAGTATTGTGTTTGGTTACGTACAATATTTGTGGCTTTTATGGTAAGTTAGTTTTCATTTGGAAAAAAAAGCAGTGAGGGTTTTATTTCCCAATTCTCTACACCAGTGGTCACCAACCTCCGGTCCGCGGACCGGTAACGCTAAATGTCGGCCCAGATCAGAGGCGATTGCCGATTTCTCTTGGTCGACGCAATCGGCAATCGCCCCTGATCTGGGCCGACATTTACGTGCCGGGCAGCACCGAATTAATTAGCTTGTTTATTTCAGCTTTTTTCATAAAGATGTGCTGGGTGCGTCCCAGCTACCACTGCACTCCTGCATGCTTCGCGTTCCTGTATCGGTCCGCGGCCCGGAGGCTGCGGACCATTGCTCTACACCCTACTCCATTCCACTTAGTGACGGGAATGCACCTTTAAATTAGTGTGTTAACTGCTGTTCAACCAAACCTTACCTTATTACTTCACGTTAGCCAAACATTCAAGAGGACGGGTGAGAGTGAGGTGACATTGGCTTAGCCAGCAAGCATCCGACAAGTTCCCCACCGTTTTGTTGGAACGTCGGGAATGGGAATAGATGGATATCCACAGACCAATCGGTGGGCTGCATTCAAAAGCAACAGTTTATTGTCTGCCGGGGCCAATGAGATACTTAGTCTCCAGGACGGTGTTTGGTCTATTCCACCCCGCCCCCCACACACCACACACACACACACACACACACACACTACTCTAATGTCCCTGAGCTGCCGGTCAATAGGACAATCCGCCCGAGAGTAACACCTGGGAAATCCGGCGGTGAATGTAAGCGGAAGAGCCCGGACTGGAGACACTGAGGTTGTCTGTGGCTTCTGGTCAGGACGTGGCTTTATTAATGAACTGAAACACCGAGGTGACCGGATATTTCACCGCACTGATCACCTGCTCCCTGAATTTAGACTGAGTCACCGCGTAAATAAATGTGTTCGTGCAGCAGCTGAAATCACTCAGCAAAACCCCGACGTAGGTAAAGATCCGTTCAGAATCATTAAAATCGAATCCTTTTCCTGAGAGCTGATAATATATGAAATTTACAACCAGTGTCATCCACAGGAGGATGAAGTTGCTGGAGAGGGTGAAGAGTAAAACCACAGATCTTCTCCTGCTCTCCATCTCCGGGTCACTGCGGTTCTCCCCCTTGCTCTGACCCTTCAGCCCCTTACGGACCCGACTGGCCACTAAAATGTGTCTGACTGTCAGAGCGTTGAGCAGCAGGATCCCAGCGAAAGGGAGCAACAGAGTTAAAACCGTATCGAGCCAATCATATGCTACCCACCCGGGGTCAGTGAAATAATTATCCATGGTATCACAGAGCCACGGTACATTGTCGATGATCATCCCGGGTTTCCAAGTAAAGTAGCGGGGAACATTCTTCATACAAAACAGTACGCCGGTTGTTGTTAGAACCACAGCCGCAGTTTTCCCGGTGCAATACTTTGTTTTCAGCTTCGGGCAACAAATGGCGACAAATCGATCAAAGGTGAAAGTGACGGTGAACCAAACAGAACAGTCTATGACTGTGAACATCAGTACATCGATAACACTGCACACAGGGGTGATGCTCAGTAAACTCCTTGGGAGGAAATACCAATTAATTCGATGCAAAATTACCTTGGTGACAACGGTCAGTAGATCGGCCGCTGCCATGGCCACCAGGTAGCGCGTGGTGCAGGTAGAGAGGCCGCACTTTCCCCGGGACAGGATCACAATCGTCACTAGATTCACTGGAGAGAGAGAGAGAGAGGGGCAAAGAACAGAAACTGGACATTATCCTGGATTTAACACGGGATCGGGTTTCAGCTAAAGATCGGGACGGCTAGACTCTGTGAACGGCTGCTAATCTAACATCAATCACGGGTCACACTGTCTCTGACCTGCCCCCCTTCAGTGTGGAGACAGGACGATGTGCGTTCCATCATCGGCGATAAAAAAAAAAAAAAACGAGCTGCAGTAACAACGACTATCGGTGCTGATCGCGATTCTGTTCGCTGATGGAGCCGGTTTTACTGATTTAACCGTGACTGACCAGTCCTTTGGGAACTTAGCATCTGATGTGGCCGAGAAGGGATACAGAGGGAAGCAATACACCAAAATACTGGAGGGTCAGATTAGTAACCAGAGACAGAGTGTCTTGGTTAATGAATTAATTCTACAGCGCAGTTTAATTCGATAACACACGGCAACAGATCTATGGGCACTGGTTCAGGTAATCAGACCCAATTATTGACCAACAGGCAGCGGAATCCAACTGGTACAGACTCCACAGGGAGACGTGGAACTCTGGACCAGAGATTTTCGCTGATCAATAACTGAGAAACAGTGAAGTTTCTAATGTCAAGCCCGCCCATTCAAACCTACACAGAGAACTGGCTGTCCCCAGCAGAGGCACAAATCTGAACAAGGTGCCATTAATGGCAAGAACAGCGTTCGAGACGATTCCGTGACTTAGAGAAGGGACAGAAACTTAGTTCTGCTTGTCATTAAATATGAAAAATCAGAATGTTGAACAGAGAAGATCGATAACTCTGACGGATATTTGTGCAATAATCATCAAGTTGCAAGCTTGTAAAACGATCATACAGGTTCAGACCGATTAACACACAGAAATACCAAACATGAATTCTTGCTCACTCACCAGGAACTCCAATGACGGCAATGAACACGTACAATATTTTCTCCACACTGCTGTACCGATCCCACATTGCAGGCATTTTATTCGTCTAATAATTTGTCCCCCTGTGCTACAGGCGATCTCCCGGAATGAAATGTTGATGCAGCACATGCCTGGGGTTTTTAATATAATTTAGCGAATCCACAGGGACAGATTGCAACAGATTTAAAAATAAAGTTTTCAAAAATATTTACAAACCGATTACATCAGACAGGTGTAATTCCAGAGGTGACAGATTGTGATTAATTTAGTGAATTCATATTTAGACCATCTGTGAGAGATATTTTGTCCAAACAAAGGTGACTGACCTTTCAGGGTGTCTTAACAATTAAATGTGTTTCCACTGTAAATATATACTTCAAAGGAACCATTCATCAGACACAGAATATTGAAGTAAATTGTGTCATTGTAGCTTGTGAAATTGTACGGATTCACCGACTGTTACCATTCTCCTTGAGAGTATAAACTCTGGATGTAGTTTATGTTTAGGGAACTCTACCGAGGGGGTCTCCGAAAAACAAAAAAAAACACGTCGGTTTGTGGTGATGAATAAACATTTCCCTATCCACGAAACTCTCCAAAGACATCAGTAACTCAGTCAGAGTCAGAACAGGTGAGGGCTCCTCCAGGACCCATTCCTTACCCTAAGACATGGCCAACAGACTCAGCATTCTAGTGGGGGACGGGGGGTATATTTTAATCATGGCATCCTGTGTGTGTCAAAGTACACGGCTGAGAGCCGGAGAGGCGGCTAAGAAAGTGTGTGTGTGTGTGTGTGTGTGTGTGTGTGTGTGTGTGTGTGTGTGTGTGTGTATATGCTTGTCTGTCTTTGTGTCTGTCTATATGTCTTATTGTGTGTCAGTGTTTTTCTGTGTCTATGCCTCGGTAGACCCATTGTCTCTGCCTGACCGTGCCTGACTTACCTGTGTACGTTTCCAATTCAGTTTACTCCCTCTTGGTTCAGTCCTTTCCTCTGTCTCCGCAAACTTCACATGTTCTCTAACTCTCATTTCAACACTTCACAAAATTGGTGCACGAACCATAAAATAATCAAGAACAGTGGTCAAAATTCAAATTGCATTTATTATTAATGTGTGTACAAATGAAAGAACCTTGAGATTCGTCACCTGTCCAAATCAGCAGACACCCCCATATGCACATTAGATTATCCCAGAGCAAGAATCATTTCAAGTACTTTATAAAACAGCTGTCTGCATTTAACACAGAGGTCAAAGTTCATACTGTGTTTATTATTAAATAACAATAACAACATAATTATTATTATTATTATTATTATTATTATTATTAACAACCGGAACAACATTAAGATTCGATACACGTCAAAATCCACCGGCTCCCCCAAGTCAGTGTTCCCCTCCGAATCCGCCAACACACCCAACTCGGTACAAATCAATGTGAACCCGCAAATCTGTGCTCACCGGTAAACCCGCATTCAACTCTTAAATCAGTGTACACCCCCATAGCAACAGACACCCGAAATCCCTGTGCACTCACCCATTCGCTGACATACCCCTAAATCATAGCACATGCGTAAAGCAAGTTCTGCCGCCAAATCTGTGTGCATTCCCACATTCACAGAAAAACCCCGAAATAAGCGCACAGCCCCGAGTCCGTGCCTACACCGACAGATTAGACTATCCAAACACAGGAGTCATTTCAAGCACTTTTCAAAATAGCTCCCTCCGCCTTAAAAATAGCAGGAACAAGGTTCAAATTCCGAACACATGTCCACATGCCTATTTCCCGTATAATGATTGATATGCTGTTAAATCTGCGTAGCTCCCAAGTCCCATCCTCACGCCAACGTCATTGGTTGACCCAAATCCACTGACACCGCCATAGTCGCTGACAACCCCTTATGTGCCTGAACATCCACAAATCCCTGTGCACCCCATATTCATCAAGCACACCTAAATCAGCGTAATTCACAATCTACGTGCACCCCCAAATCTGTGCCCACGTCGAAACCGCAGACACCCTCATATCCACCGACATACCCAGATCTGTGCGCACCCCAAACCCGCTAACTCCTCCACATACACATTAGATTATCTCAGAGCAAGAAACATTTCAAGCAATTCTGAAAATATCTGGCTCCTCCTTAAAAAAAAACTAGCAAGAACAGAGATCAAGTTTGAAGTTGCATTTATTATTGAAGTATCACCAATGAAACAACCTTCAGATTCGACACACCTCAAAACCCAACGGGATTCCCAAAGCTGTGGATATGCGCAAATCTCTGTGTACTCCCGAAACTGTGCACACCACAAACCGCAGGCCAGCCACAGCTCCGTGTTCACTCCCAAATCAGGGTGAATCTCCAAACCCATGCACAACCCCAGACCCGCCGACACCCCTAAATTCACCTCCATACTCAGATCTGTGGGCATCCCAGTCTCGCTTACTCCACACATCTGCATTAGATCATCCCAGAGCAAAAACCATTTCAAACAAATCACAAAATAGCTGTCACTACCTTAAATCAAATAACAAAAACAAAGTTCAAATTCAAAGTGCATTTGTTATTAAAGTATCTATAAATGAAACAACCTTGTTACTTGTCACACGCTTTAAATCTAATGACATCCCAGTCTGTGTGCATCCCCAAATCCGCCGACACACCCACATCTGTGCGGTGCCCCAAATACATTTGCACTCCCAAATTCCTGTGCACCCTCAAAGGCCCAAAGCAGCGTGAACCCCCAAATTCACCGACACTCCGAAATCAGTGTGCACGTCCATGTTCGCCAACATACCCGGAAACCTTCGCACATCCGTAAATCAATGTGCAGCCCGATTTCCATGCGCACCGCATACCCGCTGACATCCTCACATGCACATTAGATTTTCCCAGAACAAGAATCATTTCACAGTTCATAAAATAGCTGTCTCAGTCTTCAAAAAAATCAAAGTACATTATGTATTTATTATTAATTATCTATCTGTGAGTGTTTATATGCGTTCGTGTGTGTGTGTCTGTCTGTCTCATCGTGGTTATCTGTGTGTCTGTGTAACAGTCCAGCTCGCTGACAGCACTCGCACTTTGTCGTGACGGCGTGGCGACTGAGAGCACTTGGCTAGTGTGGAAGAAACCCTTCAGGACACGGGAGAGATTTGTGTATAGCGGTTCGGGAATCTACATAACATTGCATTGTTTATAAGGGATACAACAATATCACGTGTTTAATTCCCAAGAGGGGAAAACTCACAGTACATTTGAGGAGTTTGATCAGGGAATGAAAGACGGAACCTTTTGAAGAGCGTTTGCTGGTTAAGGACGGGGAATGAGGGAGAAATCACATTGAAACCTATTGAATATTTAATGCACACTGAACACAGTGGAGACCTCGGGAGGCAGATGTCAAAGTATCGTGGCATTTGTGTGTGCGTGAGTCTGTGAGAGTGTGAGATGGTAAGTGTGTGAGAGTGTGAGTGTGTGTGTTTGTGAGTGTGTGTGTTTGTATCTGTGTCTATCTACCTGTGTGCATATGGATGTCTGCGTCTACATGCTTTTCAACGACTTTTAAATCCCTGGCCCTGATGGCCTCACATTAACCGTGGACGTCCAGTACCAGTTCACTTCTCTCCCCCACGATCTGGCCTTAAAGCACCCCGCTTTCTTCCCGACAACGGACCCAACCAATTCCCTTTCAGCTGCACTTTATTTGGAGTCAGACAGCACTAGAACAAAGCAACAGACACGTTTTCCCATTTACTTTGTACCGAATCGTTATTCCGCCGAGTCCCATTACTTCAACTGGACCACAGCCCTCA
Organism: Mobula birostris; assembly: GCF_030028105.1. Lineage (NCBI taxonomy): Eukaryota > Metazoa > Chordata > Chondrichthyes > Myliobatiformes > Myliobatidae > Mobula > Mobula birostris. The sequence goes on along the minus strand of NC_092389.1, from coordinate 61,953,006 downwards.
ATATGTTTCCCATCCCTGTACTTAATCTCAAACTCTCTGCAATAAAATCCATAACCTCCTCTAACAGTTCTTCCCAGACCCCCTCATCTTCTGAGTGCAGCAATTTCCACTCAGCTTCCTCTTAAATATTTCATCCTTCAGCCTTCAACTGCGAACTCTAACTCCCGTCTCATCCCACTTCATAGAAAAAATCCTGCCTGCATTTACCCTATCAATAGCACTCCTAATTTTGTATACCTCTGTGAATTTTCCCTTCATTTTTCCAGTCTCCAGTGAATGAAGTCCTTACCTTTTCCCACCGTTCGGTCTGCAGGTCTCAGCAAGCGTATTGTAAATTTTCCAGGAACGGAACAGTTATCATACCAGGTCGTTGGTTGTATTTAAGGCAGAGATTGACAGTTTCGTGATTGAACATGGCATCAGTGGTTCAGGGCTGAAGACTGGGAAATGGGATTGAGGACGAGAAAAAAAAAAACAGTATCAGCCATGTTTTAACGGCAGAGCAGACTCTATGGGACAAATGACCTAATTCTACTACTATGTGTTATAAGCACAGGCTTTAAGATTGCGTTGTGGTGCAGTAAGGTCGTCTGCTGTTTCGGCTTTACTGGTTAAAATTGTGGAGGAGGAATTTAATGTCAGCATACTAGATTAATTTGAGGGCAAGCGATGATCATCCTGTTATAGGAGTGTTGGATGATGGTTTAGAATATCACAAGAGTGATTCAGTTTTGGGTGTCTTGTCACAAGGGGAGCGCTGAAGGCGGACCTAAATGGAAGACGCATACACCGCAGTACTGGGAACTGGACTGGACTAGAGTTACGGACGGGACTGGACACAGACTAGGAGCTGGGACAGGAACACAGACATGGGCTAGGACTTTGACTGGGAAAGCGGGACCAGGACAAGGAACTGGGAACTAGGAGCCTGGGTTTGGATTCCAAGACATAGGCTGGTCAAGGACCCAGAACCTAGGTCTTGACTCGGGCTCGGACCAAAGAACCAGGAGAGGACATGACGTGGCTGCAGGACTGGACATGGCTTGGGTTCTTCGAAGCTTGGGTTCTTCGAGGCCTGGGTTCATCAAGGCTTGGCTACAGGACTGGACGAGGATTGGGTTCTTCGAGGCGTGGCTACAGGACTAGGTGAGGCTTGTGTTCTTCTAGGCTTGGCTACAGGACTAGACGAGGGTTGGGTTCTTTGAAGCTTGGGTATGGACTCAGAGCCAGAGACTGTGCAAGGACCCAGAAACAGGGTCTTGACTCTGGCTCAGACTCCGGAACTGGGAGAAGACATGACATGGCCACAGGACTGGACGAGGCTTTGATTTTCGAGGCTTTCCTGGGCAGGACGAGGTACTCCTTATTGGAACGCAGGGCCGCGACCCTTTCTAGGACGCAGGGCAGGGCGCCTTCCTTGGACGCCAGGTAGGGATGCTTACCAGGATGCAGGACCGGGATGACTGCAGAGGGAAAACTGTCGTGATTTTTATTAACGACCTGGATGTGGGGGTGGAAGGGTGGGTTGGCAAGTTTGCAGACGACACAAAAGTTGGTGGTGCTGTGGATAGTGTAGAGGACTGTCGAAGATTGCAGAGAGATATTGACAGGATGTAGAAGTGGGCTGAGAAGTGGCAGATGGAGTTCAACCCGGAAAAGAGTGAGGTGGTACACTTTGGAAGGACAAACTCCAAGACAGAGTACAAAGTAAATGGCAGGATACTTGGTAGTGTGGAGGAGCAGAGGGATCTCGGGGTACATGTCCACAGATCCCTGAAAGTTGCCTCACAGGTGGATAGGGTAGTTATGAAAGCTTATGGAGTGTTACCTTTCATAAGTCAAGGGATAAGGTTTAAGAGTCACGGAGTAATGATGCAGCTCTATAAAACTCTAGTTAGGCCAGACTTGGAGTACTGTGTCTAGTTCTGGTCACCTCACTATAGGAAGGATGTGGAAGCATCGGAAAGGGAACAGAGGAGATTTACCAGGATGCTGCCTGGTTTAGAGAGTATGCATTATAATCAAAGATTAAGGTAGCTCGGGCTTTGCTCCCTGGAGAGATGGAGCATGAGAGGAGACATGATAGAGCGAAACAAGATATTAAGAAGAATAGATAGAGTGGATAGCCAGCGCCTCTTCCCCAGGACACCACTGCTCAATACAAGAGGACATGGCATTAACGTAATGGGTGAGATGTTAAAGGGGGATAGTAGAAGAATGTTTTTCACTCAGAGAGTTTTTAGTGCGTAGAATGCATTGCCTGAGTCAGTGGTGGAGGCAGATACACACGTGAAATTTAGGGGGACTACTAGACAGGTATATTGAGGAATTTAAAGTGGGGGGTGGGGTATTTGGGAGGCAGGGTTTAACGGTCGGTCGGCACAACGTTGTGGACGGGGGGCTTGTACTGTGCTGTACTACTCTATGTTCTGTGTTCTATATAAGCCGCCGAGGAAACTGTCAGGGATTCAGATGGAGAGGGGAAGGAACAGACCAGTCTCAGAGTAAAGGCAAAGACGGCCTGACTTGCCCCACGGAGGCAAGGACAGGAAGGGAGCTCAATCCGGGGTGGCTCCGAGTCTCAGAGCGGTCAATAACCTTGGCTGGCTACGGAAACAGCCGAATCCATATCCAGCTTAGAATGGCAGACGGCCAATCAGCTGGCCCTAGAAACGGCCGAATCCACAACACCATGACTGCTCCGACTCGAGACAACAAGGCTCCATGAAGCGGTGGTCCTCCAACTAACCTTAGAGATCATGAATCTCTGCTCTAGCCTTCCACCGGCTGGTTGCTCCAAGGAGACACTGACGAGACGAACCAGCCCCCACACTCGATCCCAGGGCCACTTAAATTCCCAGCCCCAAGACGAGCATCAGGTGCCTATGATTAAGCCCAACTGAAACAAGGGAAGGCCGAAAGACCCGGAGTCCGGTGTCCAGGGACCGGACCGTGAACCGGAATGCGGACTTCACGGACCGGACTATGACAGCACACCCCCACCCCCCCCCCCAACCCCATGGGAGCCGCTGAGCGACCGAATAGGCTCTCCAGGACTTCGGACGCCTGGTCGGGTGGGAGGGTGTTCAATCAGGAGGGAACCCAAGATGACGAGAATTAGACGGCAGTGTTTGCGTTGCTGGGTCCATGTATGGCTGGTCCTTTCTGTCGTATGGGGAGAGCTGAAGGGGGACCCAAATGCAAGACACAGACACTGAACTACTGGGAACTGGACTGGACTAGAGTTACGGAAGGGACTGGACACAGACTAGGAGCTGGGACAGGAACACAGACTTGGGCCAGGACTTTTGTTGGGAAAACGGGACCAGGACAAGGAACTGGGAACTAGGAGCCTGGGTTTGGACTCCGAGCCAGTGACTGGACAAGGACCCAGAACCTAGGTGTAAACTCCTGTTCGGACCCCGGAACTAGGCGAGGACATGACGTGCCTACAGGACTAGACACGGCTTGGGTTCTTCGAGGCTTTACTACTGTACTATGCGAGGCTTGGGTTCTTCGAGTCTTAGCGACAGGACTGGGTGAGGCTTGGGTTCTTCGAGGCTTGGATACAGAACAGCGAGAGGCTTGGGTTCTTCACAGCTTGGGTTCTTCGAAGCCTGGCTACAGGACTAGACGAGGTTTGGGCTCTTGGAGGCTTGGGTATGGACTCCGCGCCAGAGACTGGGCTAGGATCCAGAACCTGGAACTTGACACGGGCTCGGGGTCGGACTCCAGAACTAGGCGATGACATGACGTGGCTACAGGACTGGACGAAGCTTTGATTCTTCGAGGCTTTCCTGGGCAGGACGAGGTACTCCTTTTTGGAACGCAGGGTCGGGACTCTCCCTAGGGCTCAGGGCCGGGATGTTTTTGCAGGGCCGGACCCCTTATTTGGTCGCCGGGCCGGGATTCTTACTAGGATGCGGGACCACAATGACTGCCGAGGCAAATCGCCGAGGAAACAGTCAAGGATTCAGATAGAGAGGGCAAAGGAACAGACCAGCCTCTGCTTAATGGCAAAAACGACATGACTTACCCCACGGAGGCAAGGACAGGAAGGGAGCTCAATCCGGGGTGGCTCGGAGTCTCGGGGCGGCCAGCAACCTTGGCTGCAACGGAAGCAGCCGAATCCATATCCAGCTCGGAGTGGCAGACGGCCACTCAGCTGGCCCCGGAAACGGCAGAATCCACACCACCATGACTGCTCCGACTAGACTCAACAAGGCTCCATGAAGCGGTGGTCCTTCAAACAGACCAAGAGACCACGAATGGCTGCTCTAGCCTCCACCGGCGGGTTGCTCTAAGGGGAGACGAACCAGCCCCCACACTCGATCCCAGGGCCATTTATATTCCCAGCCTCAAGACGAGCATCAGGTGCCTAGGATTAAGCCCAACTGAAACAAGGGACAGCCGGAACACCTGGAGGCCGGAGTCCACGGACCGGACCATGTACTGGAATGCAGACTTTACAGAACGAACTATGACATGTCCGGGTTCTTATCACACTAGGAATGTGGGTTTGTTGGACTAAGCAATATGTCCCAATGTCGCGTTCTCTGTAACCCCACCTTGTCTTTTTATCAACGCCTTTGGTTAATTTTTGGATAAATGATTTAATAAAGTCCAATATTCTGTGATGCCTGATAATCTGGTGATCCATCAGTATATTAAGGAAATTTAGTTTGATATGTTAACCATTTTACAGAAGGATCAATATAAAACTTAAATGGGATTGTTGTCGTGGCTGCTTGTGTGCCTGCATTATAGGTAACAATCGCTTGCCATCATTTTGGGCTTACAGTGGGTGGAGGAAATTTGTCCATGTAGAGTTGTAATTAGTTCAGATTCCCTTTCGGTTTTGAAGATTCTTAAAACAGGTCATTCTCGCAGTAGGGTCAGATTAACTGTTGGACACTCATCAAGCATTATTACATATTCAAAGTACTGGATTCGAGGTGAGCACTGATGTGGGTGTGCATGAAGGCACTGTGAGCAGTCGGATCCCGAGGAGTTGGTAGAACAGAGGGATGTGGGAAGGCAGATTCATAGTGGCGTCACGGGTAGAGAGGGTCGTATAGAGAGCTTTTGGCACATTGGGCTTCATAAGTCAAAGTATTGAGTACAGGAGATTAGATGTTATCTTGAAGTTGTATAAGACGTTGCTGGGGCCTGCTTTGGAGTATTGTGTGCAGTTTTTCTTACCGGAAAAATGTCAACAAAATTGAAAGAGTGCAGAGAACTGACATGTTCAATCACGAACATGTGACACAACCAGCGACCTGGTATGATAACTGTTTCGTTCCTGGGATCATCCTTGTGAACTTCCCCTGGACTATCCCCAATGCCAGCACATTTGTTTTTAAGATGAAGGGCTCAAAACCGTTCACAATACTCAAGGTGAGGCGTCACCAGTGTCCTATAAAGCCTCACCATCACATCCTAGACCTATTGAAATGAATGCTAACATGGTATTTGCCTCCCTCCCCACCGACTCAACCTGTAAGTTAACCTGCAGGGTGCTTTTCACAAGGACATCTCAAGTTCTTCTGCATCTCAGATTCCTGGATTTACACCCCATTTAGAAAATAGTCCGCACATTTATTTCTAGTACCAAAGTGCACGACCATGCATTTACCAACATTGTATTTCATTTGCCACTCCCTTACTCATTCTCCGAATCTGCTATAAATCCTTCTGTATCCTACTTGTTTCCTCAACGCTATCAGCCCCTCCACTAATCTTTGTATCATCTGCAAACTGGGCAAAAAAGCCATGCATTCCACCATGTAAATCATTTATATACAGAACAAAATGAAACATTCCCTTCACTGACCCTTGCAGAAAACTACTATTCACTGGCAACTAACCAGAAAAGGATGGCTTTATTCCCATTCACTGCCTCCTACCAATCAGCCAAAGCTCTAAATATGTTAGTACTTTTCCTGTAATACCATGGGCTCTTAACGTGGTAAGGAGCCTCATGTGTCGCACCTTGTCAAAGGCATTCTGAAAGTCAAAATATACAACACCCACTGCATCCCGTTTATCTATACTACTTCTCCTCAAAGAATTCCAACAGGTTCGTTAGGCAGGATTTTCCCTGAAGGAAACCATGCCGACTTTGTACTATTTTGTCCAGTGTCTGATACAAGACGTCCAATTAAATAAAGACTAAGAAAAAAGTTAGATAATCGCCCCTCCATCCTTATTTCCACAATTTCATAAAAAGTCTTTCCTTCCATAAATAACATCTGCCTTTTGAATAGTAATAATACTGCTCTTCCAATATCTATCTTTAACTGTGCTTTCCTAATATTACCTTCCAAACATAAAAATCAGAATCAGAATCAGAATCAGGTTTATCATCACCGGCACGTGACTTGACATTTGTTAACTTAGCAGCAGAGAGATGAAAACATAATAAATACAATAAAACATAATAATAAATAAACAAGTACTGTAATAATATTTTACAGATTCTAAAACAATGTGCAAAAACAGAAATACTGTATTTTGAAAAACTGAAGTCATGTCCAAATCTCTAAAGAGCTTTCAGGAATCAGACGGCAGAAGGGAAGAATCTGTTCCTGAATCGCTGAGTGTGTGCCCTCAGGCTTGTGTATCTCGTACCTGATGGTAACAGTGGGAAAAGGGCCTGCCCTGGGTGCTGGAGGTCACTAATAATGGACGCTGCCTTTCTGAGACACCGCTCCCTGAAGATATTCTGGGTACTTTGTTGGCTCGTGTCCAAGATGGAGCTGAAGAGATTTGGAACCTTCTACAGTTTATATCGGTCCTCTGCCGTAGCCCCTCTATACCAGACAGTGATGCAGCCTGTCAGAATGCTCTCCACGGTACAACTATATAATTCAATGTCATTTTGCCCATCCATAACTTTACAAGGTGCCGAAATAAAAACAATCAGAAAATATTGTACATTATCCCCCTCAATTGCATTTCCAAAAGTTAATCGAATGTCTGTCCTACAATAAGTACCATCTGCCTTTTCAATACCAAAAATATTGCTATTACAACATCTTTATTTAACTGTGCTTTCCTAATATAATCTTTCAAACATAAAACTGATTACAGTGTTATTCTACCCTTCCCAATTCCCCTCTGATAAAACGTGAAATCACCTCTTTTATCGAAAATCTAACTCAAACGCTCGATTACCATACAATCCACAAGTTCTGAAATTTGGAGCAAGAGGCCGAGAGTGAAGGAGCAAGGAATCTCGGAAAGAAGTCTTCTTTTTCACACTGCTCGGGGAAAAGAGTAAAAACTGCGCAGGCACGTGACGTAGAGCGCCAACGATTTAAAAAGGAGAGGAATTTTCAACTGTCTTTTTTAAATCGGAGCAAATGCCCGAAAGTGAAGGAGTAAGGAATCTTGCAGAGAAGTGTTTTTTTTTCTCCAGTGCTCGGGGGAAAGAGGTTAGACTGCGCAGACGTGTGACGTAGAGCGCCTAAGGTTTCAAAAAAGACCACCATATACAGCGGGCAGCGGGGAGAAAGGGAGCAGCGTGGGACAGCTTTGGCTTTACAGGCTTCGGCGTGAACTGGCAGAGGCGAGGTTAGGTTCCAGTAAGTTTTCTTCTGTTGTTTAGAGTAGAGAGAATGCCAGGCAGGATTTTGGAATGCTCCTCTTGCAGGATGTGGGAAGTCAGGGAGACAACGACACCTGCAAGACGTGCATGCAGGTGCAGCTCCTAACAAACCGTGTTAAGGAACTGGAGCAGGAACTGGATGACCTCCGGATCATTCAGGAGAATAAGGTGTTTAAAGATAGTAGCTTCAGGGAGGTAGTTACACCAAAGGAGCAGCACATAGGTAATTGTGTCACTGTCAGGCGAGGGAAGGGGAAAGGGCAGGCAGAGCAGGGTTCCCCTGTGGCCATTCCCCTCAACAACAAGTATACCGATTTGGATACTCTTGAGGGGGGATGACTTACCTGGGACAAGCTGTGGCAGCCGGATCTCTGGCACTGAGTCTGGCTGTGCGGTGCAAAAAAGAGGGTGGAAGAAGAGGAGAGCGGTAGTGACAGGGGATTCGATAGCTAGTGGTACAGAAAGGAGGTTCTGTGGTCGTGACAGAGAATACAGGATGGTTTGTTGCCTCCCGGGTGCCAGGGTCAAGGATGTCTCTGATCGATTGCATGACATTCTGAAGTGGGAGGGTGATCAGCCAGACGTCATGGTACACATCGGTACCAATGACGTAGGAAGAAAGAGTGAGGAGGTCCTGAAGAGTGAGAATAGAGAGCTTGGTAGGAAGTTAAAAAGCAGAACCTCGAGGGTGGTAATCTCAGGATTACTACCTGTGCTATGTGCCAGTGAGGGTAAGAATAGGATGCTCTGGCAGATGAAAACGTGGCCGAGGAACTGGTGTAGGGGTCAGGGTTTCAGATTTCAGGATCATTGGGACCTCTTCTGGGGCAGGTCGGACCTGTACAAGAGAGACGGGTTACACCTGAACGACAAGGGGAACAATATCCTTGCAGGGAGGTTTGTTAGCGCTATTGGGGAGGGTTTAAACTAGATTTGCAGGGGGATGGGATCCAGAGTGCCAGAGCAGATAGTGGAGCGTGGGTGAAAATAAATGATGTTAAAAGTTCATTCAAAGTCACAAATAGAAGGGTTGTGTGTGCTGGTAATAATCTTCTGAGGTGTGTCTATTTCCATGGAAGGGGTATTGTGGGGAAGTCTGACGAGCTGAGGGCGTGGATTGACACGTGGAATTAGGACATTATAGCCATTAGTGAAACTCGGCTACAGAAGGGGCAGGACTGGCAGCTTAACGTTCCAGGATTCCGATGTTTCAGACGTAATAGAGGCAGAGGAATGAAGGGGGGGGGGGCGGAGGTGGAATTGCTAGGCATGGAAATTATTACAGCAGTGCTCAGGCAGAACAGATTAGAGGGCTTGTCTACCGAGGCCATATGGTTGGAGCTGAGAAACAGGAAAGGTATGACCACATTAGTGGGGTTGTATTATAGACCACCCAATAGTCAGCGAGAATTGGAGGAGCAAATCTACAGAGAGATAGCATGCAACTGCAGGAAACATAAAGTTGTGATGGTAGGGAATTTTAATTTTCCACATATTGATCGGAACTGCCATACTGTTAAAGGACTAGACGGATTAGAGTTTGTAAAATGTGTCCAGGAAAGTTTTCTAGATCAATATATAGAGGTACCAACTAGAGAGGATGCAACATTAGATCTACTATTAGGAAACGAGTTAGGACAAGTGACGGAGGTGTGTGTAGGGGAGCACTTTGGTTCCAGTGATCATAACGTCATTAGTTTCAACTTAATCATGGATAAAGATAGATCTGGTCCTCGGGTTGAGGTTCTGAACTGGAAGAAGGCCAAATTTGAAGAAATGAGAAAGGATCTAAAAAGCGTGGATTGGGACAGGTTGTTCTCTGGCAAGGACGTGATTGGTAAGTGGGAGGCCTTCAAGGAGAAATTTTGAGAGTACAGAGGTTGTATGTTCCTGTCAGGATTAAAGGCAAAGTGAGTAAGAATAAGGAGCCTTGGTTCTCGATGGATATTGGAACTCTGATAAAGAAGATGAGAGATGCATAACATGTATAGGAAACAGGGTGTAATTAAAGTGCTTCAGTAACACAAAAAGTGCAAAAAATACTTAAGAAAGAAATCAGGAGGGCTAAAAGAAGACATAAGGTTGCTTTGGCAGTCACGTTGAAGGATAATCCAAGGAGTTTCCACAGGTATATTAAGAGCAAAAGGATAGTAAGGGATAAAGTTGGTACTCTTGAAGATCAGAGTGTTCGGCTATGTATGGAACCAAAAGAAATGGGGGAGATCTTAAACAGTTTTTTTTGCGTCTGGGTTTACTAAGGAAACTGGCATGGAGTGTCATGGTCCAGTCCGTGAAGTCCACATTCCGGTTCACGTTCCGGTCCGTAGACTCAGGATTCCGGGTCTTCCAGCTGGCCCTTGATTTGGTTGAGTTAATCGTAGGCACCTGATTCCCATCTTGGAGCTGAGAATATAACTGGCCTTGGGCTCGCGTGTGAGCGGCTGGTTTGTCTTGTCAAGTTTCCCTTGGAATAACCTGCCGGTGGAAGGCGAGAGTGCCCACTTACCATCTTCAGGCCGCGTTAGAGAACCATCGCTTCATGGAGCCTTGTTGTCCTTGGTCGGATCTGTCTTTGCGGTATGGATTCGACCGTTTCCTGGTCCAGTTGAGTGGCCGTCTGCCTCTCCGAGCTCGTTAGTAATCCGACTGTTTCCGTAGCAGCTGAGGTCTCTGGCTGTAACTGCGACTCGGAGCAACCTCGAAGCTGAGATGGAACTGTCTGTCCTTCTTCGGTGTTTGTCTCTTCTTGTCCTCGCCTCCGTGTGGTACGTCAGGCCGTTCTGTCGTTGCCCTGCGTTGGGATCTATCTTGTGTTGTCCTCGCCTCCGTGGGGTAAGTACGACCGTTCTGCCGTTGCCCTGCGGGGGGATCTGTCTTGTCTTGTCTTGTCTTTGGCTCCGTTGGGTAAGTCCGGCTGTTCTGCCGTTACCCGACGTATGGTCCTGTCTCACCTTGGTGTGGAGAAGTTGAGTCCCGGCTTGTCTAAGTATAACTCCCGGCTCTATGTCTGTGTACTGTCCTGTCTCATATTGGTGTCGTGTTAAAGATGAGTCCCGGCTTTTCGAAGGATAAGTCCCGGCTCCATGTTGATGTATAGTTCCTAGTCTGTCTCCGAACTCCAGCCTCCAATTTATCAGCCTCCGCATTCCAATACCCAAGACCCCAGCCTGCAGCCTCAAGACCCAAGACCCCAGCCTGCAGCCTCAAGACCCAAGACCCCAGCCTGCAGCCTCAAGACCGAAGACCCCAGTCTCAGGCTTCAAGACCAACATCCCAGCCTCAGGCCTCAAGACCAATACCCCAGTGTTAAGCATCAAGACCCAAGAGACCAGCCTGCAGCCCCAGGCCTGAAGACCCCAGCCACGTCCTGTCCTGTAGTCACGTCATGTCCTTACCTGGTTCTGGGGCCTGAGCCCGAGGCAAGACCTAGGTTCTGGGTCCTTGTCCAATCTCTGGCTCGGAGCCCAAGCCCAGGCTGTTAGTACATAGTTCCTTGTCCGGGTTCCCTGTCTAGTCCATGTCCTAGCCCAGGTCTGCGTTCTTGTCCCTCCTCCTTATCTGTATCCTGTCACGTCCCTATTCTAGTCAAGTCCTGTTCCTTGTACTTCAGTGTCTGTGTCTGGCATTTGGGTCCGCCATCAACGCCCCCCATTGTGACATGGAATCAATAGAAATAAGGCAAACAAGTTATGAGGTCATGGAACCTATACAAATTGAAGAGGAGGAGGTGCTTGCTATCTTGAGGCAAATGAGAGTAGATAAATCTCCAGGACCTGACAGGGTATTCCGTCGGACCCTGAAGGAGACTAGTGTTGAAATTGCAAGGGCCCTGGCAGATATATTTAAAATGTCGGTATCCACGGGTAAAGTGCAGGAGGATTGGAGGATAACTCATGTTGTTCACTTGTTTAAAAAAGGCTCAAAAAGTAATCCTGGAAATTATACGCCGTTAAATTTGACATCGGTAGTAGGTAAATTATTGGAAAGAGTACTAAGAGATAGGACCTACAAGTATTTGGGTAGACAGGAACTTATTAGGGAGAGTCAACATGGCTTTGTGCGTGGTAGGTCATGTTTAACAAATCTATTAGAGTTTTTCGAGGAGGTTACCAAGGAAGTGGATGTAGGGAAGGCAGTGGATCTTGCGTATATGGACTACAGTAAGGCCTTTGTCAAGGTCCCGTATGCGAGGTTAGTTAGGAAGATTTAGTCGTTAAGTATACCTCGTGAGGTAGTAAATTGGATTAGACATTGGCTCAATGGAAGAAGCCAGAGAGTGGTAGTGGAGAATTGCTTCTCCGAGTGGAGCCCTGTGACTAGTGGTGTGCCACAGGGATCAGTGCTGGGTCCATTATTATTTGTCATCTATATCAATGATCTGGATGATAATGTGCTGATGATACAAAGATTGGAGGGGTAGTGAATAGTGAGGAAGGTTTTCAAAGCTTGCAGAGGGATTTGGATCAGCTGGAAAAATGGGCTGAAAAATGGCAGATGGAGTTTAATACAGACAAGTGTGAGGTATTGCACGTTGGAAGGACAAACCAAAGTAGGACATACAAGATAACTGTTAGGGCACTGAGGAGTGCAGTAGAACAGAGCCATCTGGGAATACAGATACAAAATTCCCTGAAAGTGGCGTCAAAGGTAGATAGGGTCGTAAAGAGAGCTTTTGGTACATTGGCCTTTATTAATCAAGGTATTGAGTATAGAAGTTGGAATGTTATGGTAAGGTTGTATAAGACATTGGTGAGGCTGAATTTGGAGCACTGTGTGCAGTTTTGGTCACCTAATTACAGGAAGGATATTAATAAGGTTGAAAGAGTGCAGAGAAAGGTTACAAGGATGTTGCCGGGACTTGAGAAACTGAGTTACAGAAAAAGGTTGAATAGGTTAGGACTTCGTTCCCTGGAGCGTAGAAGAATGAGGGGAGATTTGACAGAGGTATATAAAATTATGATGGGGAGAGATAGAGTGAATGTAAGCAGGCTTTTTCCTCTGAGGCTAGGGGAGAAATAACATAGAGGACATGGGTTAAGGGTGAAGGTGGAAAAGCTTAAAGGAGACATGGGGGGCGGGGCTTCTTCACACAGAGTGTGGTGGGAGTGTGGAATGAGCTGCCAGGTAAAGTGGTAAAGGAACGCTCCCCAATTCAGGCAACATCCGTGTAAATCTCCTCTGCACCCTTTCTATGGTTTCCACATCCTTCCTGCAGTGAAGCGACCAGAACTGAGCACAATACTCCAAATGGGGTCTGACCAGTGTCCTATATATCTGCAACATTACTGCTCGGTTCCTAAATTTACTTCCACGATTGATGAAGGCCAATACACCTTATGCTTTCTTAACCACAGTGTCTACTTGCGCAGCTGCTTTGAGCTTTGTATGGACACGGACCCCAAGATCCCTCTGATCCTCCACACTGTCAATAGTCTTACCATTAATGCTATATTCGCTTATCATTTTTGACCTACCAAAATGAGCCACCTCACACTTATCCGGGTCGAACTCCATCTGTGATGCCGTTTGCCGCTCAAAATAAACAGTCCAACCGTTGGACGTATCATTTCCGGGATACAATGATTCACATTCGTCCTCAACTTTTCCAGTTGTGCTCTTTTTGGAATGTCAACATGTATTCCAAAAGGGTGAGTGTCACCACTGTTACAATTAACGACGTTTATCGTGCCCAGTGCTGCTGAATATGTGTGTTTGGCTCATCATCACCTGCAACCCATGAACAAGTTCACACGCGCAGAATTAACAGCTCAAACGTTAGCTGATAGATGTACAAGCTCGCGAATTCGACCAATCCCCTGATCTCACATGACAGACCAATAAACAGTGACCCGGTTGATAGACTTGGTCTTCATTAGTCGAAGTGTTGATCTCAAGAGCCACGAGATAATGTCGCAGCTCTATAAAATTCTTGTTAGAGACACTGAGTGTTTTGTTCTCAGTTCTTTTCTCCTTCTTGTAGGAAAGACTTGAAAGTTTTAGAGCGCGTGCAGAGGACCGTTAGCAGCTAAAACTTTTTTAGCTGCATACCGGCACACGATTGAATGACAATAAACTTTTACTAAGTGGAAGAAGTTATTCAGGTAGATCTGTGAAACTGAGTTCCCGAAAGAATGCGCGAGGATTTTCGTGGTGCATCTTTTCTCTGGTGCCGGGTAATCCGTAGAAAAAACACCATCGATGAGAAAAAACACAGTCTCTCCCGCTCCCAAAAGGGAAACATTAATAAGCGATGCGGTCAGGTTTCTAAATGGACACTACGTCAGTATCTTCCTTCTTTTACTGCTTTAGAAACAATGTATTAGATTCAACGCTTCTGCATTTTAATTACGGGGGAAAGTAACACAAAAATAAAATCTACAGCTGCATTTCTGATACCATCCCCTCTCAGTAAGACCGCTACACATCTCTATTTATGGGTCAGACTTGGGCGTCGTGCAGTTTTAGACCCGCTTTGGAAGGGACCGCAGGATTTCTGAATGAAAAGACAGTTGTCGCATATTTTGGACTGTTACAATAGAAATTGTAAGTATCATAGCTCACTTTAACTGACACCAGCTTTCCTAGTTTCAGGTATCTCTCCAGTTGTCACAGAAATCCCTGGAATGACCCATAGTCCAGTGAATTAGAATAGAATCCTACCAATGAAAGAAAAATCATCCTGGCCGCACATGGTTCGTTGGACCAGATTTAGGCTTTAAGCCAAAGGTTTGATACAATTTCTGCTGGAGTTGCGGTCACATACGCTCAGTTTTGCTGTTTCTTGCGCCACACAACTGAATAATTTTGCTGACTTCACTGGAAGCCGGAAGCTACTAACATTCGCTCACCTGGCTGCAAGATTATCGAGGCACTTACCAGACATATAAATGGCATAGAAATGTATTTATACTCCCATCAAAGTTTACACTTTGATTTACATTTTAGGTGCAGAGCCGACCATTTAACGTCAATAGATGTTTGATTCCAGCCTTCAGCTGTTCCCTGAATTTCCACTGTGACAGAGTGTAGATACACGTGTTGGTGCAGGTACAGAGGAACTGCAGCATGAACCCAAACTGTTGCAGGATATATGTTGGGGTGTTCAAATGCCTGTCTGTGTAAGAGTAATTCTGAACTTGCCAGTTCATAATATATACAATAAATGGGATCCACAACAATATGAAATTGGCTGATAGAGCAAACAGCAACATTATTGACTTTCTCCGGTTCTCCACCTCTGGATCATTCTTTTTCTCTCTGCTGTTCCTGAGCCCCCGGCGAACTCTGTTTGCCGCGATAATATGGCTGACTGTTAAAGCATTAAAAACCAGAATCAAACCGATCGGTAATAAAGGTGTAGTGATGGCGTTAAACAACTGGTACGCTTTCCACAGTGGTAAAGTAAGGTAATCCGTGTTCAAAATATATCGCCAGGGTACGTTATCAATGATAAGGAAAGGTTCCACCGCAAAGTATAATGGGGATCTCTTCGCACAACTTCCTAAACACACAACTACTATCGCAATTGTCGCTGTCCTCTCGGTGCAGTACCGTTCCCGCAGTTTTTGACTACAGATTGCAATACAGCGATCGAACGTGAAAGCCACCGTGAGCCAAACAGAACAGTCCATGGTTGCGACACTCAGTACGAGTGTCACGGAGCAAACCGGTGTAATGAGCAAAGGAAGAGCATAAGTATAAATATTATTGATCTGATCGAGTACAACAGCAATAATAACACCCATTAAATCAGCTGCTGCCATTCCCACCAGATAACGGGAGACGCATTTGGAGAGTCCGCAGTTTCCCAGAGACAGGATCGCAATCGCCACTAAATTAACTGCAAGGGAGCAAAGAATAATTAGTTTCATGCGCACTAACCCTGATCATTTTTACTCGTTAAGTTCGCATTTAACCGTGTTGAATCGGACCGAGTGAACGTCAGACATCTGATCCTAAGCCGGGTCAGGCAGGCTTCGATACGGAGAGTGGAAATGTTGTCCGTGCGGGTTCCGTCACTGTGCTTCGATCGCATGATGACGAAGGGCCCAAGTAACAGCTGAGCAACAAGTTTCCCGTTGACACCAGGTTTTCCAGTGGTTGACATATCGACCACTCATCCAGACCGATCATTACAGCTGAGAATACTGTAAGTTTCATATACTTCGGGAATAAAATGGACTGAGGTAGTCTGTTTCTTGGGAGTTAACATTCTGAAGTGGCGGGACGGCAAAGCTAAACTTATGCTTCGATGTACAGGTGACAAATAAACTTGGATCTTGTTCATAGTGACGGAGATCCAACATACAGATTTTTACATCCTCATGTTGTGAGGTGGATGTAAGAAGTAAAATAAATCTCATCTAATCGTATCTTAATTAAAACGGACAAAAGAGGAGGACACGGTAAAATGAAAGAGTTTTGCACGTTATTGTGGCAATTTCAATCATATTTTGATAAATAAATAGTGGCATTAAGCCGGAAAGGGTAATAATGTACGTTGCCGGAAAACAGCGGAGCTCGCAAACAGAGCTGCAGCAATGTTAAAGACGTTGTTTTCATTTAATTAAACGTCTCAGTTTCTATATTGATGCAGTATTAAATTAAGAACAATACGTGCTGGTAAAGCTGGAAGGTTGAATAAGGTAAATGCAAGAGAAGTACAAATGTTACCGCTCAATCGATCGGGCACCAGAAACAAGTAACAATTCCAGACGAAAAAAAAATGAAATATATACTTAAACCTGGCCAGGCTTAAAACACTCATCAGATGAGGCACAGATGTTACAAGGACAAAACACGCACATACAGTGCTAGCCAATTCCAGTTACTTACCAGGAATACCAATCGCTGCTAGTGCGGGATAGTAAATACTCGCGATGTAGTAAATTGCTGGATATCCCATTTTCTGTGTGGGTTGGTTATCAGTAAAAATAGTCCATATCTACTGTTCATTGTTTTGCAAGCTCTTATACAGGAGAAGAAAGTGGCCTCTAACAATTAATCATACCACGTGGTTAGTCACATCAATGACAGTCCACTGAACAAACATTTCAGGTAAACTATTTATAGAAATTTTGTCATCATGCAATTAAAATCGCTCCCGTGGAACAATCACAAAATAAAAATTATGTTTAATTTTATTTATTCACACCTTCAAAGGAGCACGTTGTACATTCTTTCTCTATGACACAGAGTTTGTGCGTTTCAAATAAAATATTTATTAGTCACTCTCAGATAATTATCAATTTTAATAACAGACGAAAAACATTAAGAGACATTTGGACTGTTTGTTCATTTCAGTAATCTTTTCCCGGACGATGAAAGTACCGGTTTTCTCAGTTTGTTTCATACACCAACTTTTCCTTTCCATGTCAACATGTTAGATCGTGCTGTTGATGTATTTAAGGGCAACGTTGTAAGCTGAATGCACCATATGGTCTGTTCTTTAACAAATTCTGGTACTGCTTTGCACTGCTTTAATTATATGTTATAAATATGTGGTCTTGTCAGTGTTAGTCTTTGGTTTGTCCTGTTTTTTTTTGTGATATCACTCTGGAGGAGCATTGTATCATTTCTTAATGCAAGCATGCATTTCTAAACGACAGTAAACGAGGACTAAGTGTCCTCATAATCTAATCTAATATATCCTGTCCCATTCCAGAATAAATATATTCATTCATATAGGTATCTATTTGACCATTAGGATCATTTTACTTAGGGTGGAAAACTGGGGCAAGCAACAAAACATTGGCGATGCTCTTAGTATAAGTTTATTAAAGGAAGGATTTGGTAGATTTAGTGAGGATGCAAATGAAATTTACAAGGGTGCCGCCTGGGCTTGAGGGCATGCGCTATGAAGGTAATCGATCGAGAACTTTTCTTATTGCAGCAGAAGAGGATGAATGGTGAGGTATACTAGATGATGAAGGGCGTTGATTGAATCGATACCCAGATACATTTTCCGATTACGGAAATGACCAAGGTAAGAGGGCATTATTTTAAAGTGATTGGAAGTAAGTATAACGGTGTGTGTCAGAGGAAAGCAGTTTATACAGAGAGGTAGATGCGTGGAACACCATGCTAGGGGCTGTGATAGAGCTAGATGTGTTAAGGACATTTATCAAACTCTCGACATGCAAATAGATGGTAGTAGAATTGATGTCTATGTAGGAGTGATCCGTTATTGTACGGCAATGATTATTTTGTTTTTTTAGTTGTTTGCGAAGTTTCCAAAGGAAGGAAATTGGAAGCATTGATTATGGTTTTGCCTTTCCCACATTAATTTTAAATCTAATTTTATTTTATGCTAGTCATGTCAAATCCACGATAACGAGTTGCAAATGTGATTATGTCGAATCTGGTTACGAGTTTCTTAAACAGAGAGAATTGGACATTAGGGAAATTAATGACTAGTGTTGGTTTAAATACGGTAATTAAATGTGGTATTTTTGGGATATAAATTAGAATAATTCGGGAGCAAAGTTAAAAGTAGACATGACGCACCGCGTTTCTGTAGAATGTTAATTAACAGATTATTAAAACAGATTATGGTCTGAATGGTGGCCGATTAGGAAAAGGGAAGGTGCAACGAGACCTGGGTGTCATTATACACCAGTCATTGAAAGTGGGCATGCAGTTACAGCAGGCGGTGAAAAAGGCGAATGGTATGCTGGCATTCATAGCAAGAGGATTCGAGTACAGGAGCAGTGAGGTACTACTGCAGTTGTACAAGGCTTTGGTGAGACCACACCCGGAGTATTGTGTGCAGTTTTGGTCCCCTAATCTGCAGGAAGACATTCTTGCCATAGAGGGAGTATGAATAAGGTTCACCAGATTGATTCCTGGGATGGTAAAACTTTCAAAAGATGGAAGACTGGATCGACTAGGCTTATACTCTATGGAAGTTAGAAGATTGAGGTGGGGTCTTATTGAAATGCATAAAATTCTAAAGGGATTGGACAGCCTAGGCGCAGGAAGATTGTTCCCAATGTTGGGGAAGTCCAGAACGAGGGGTCACAGTTTGAGGATAAAGGGGAAGCCTTTTAGGACCTAGATAAGGAAAAAACTTCTTCTCACAGAGAGTGGTGAATCTGCGGAATTCTCTGCCACAGGAAACAGTTGAGGCCAGTTCCTTGGCTATATTTAAGAGGGAGTTAGATATGGCCCTTGTGGCTAAAGGGATCAGCGAGTATGGAGAGAAGGCTGGTACAGGGTTCTGAGTTGGATGATCAGCCATGATCATACTGAACGGAGGTGCAGGCTCGAAGGGCCGAATGGCCTACTCCTGCACCTATTTTCTCCATGTTTCTATTTAGCACAAGATTTCTAATACACCGATTTTAAATTTCTAGTTCATATGGAAAATTGGTTTCATGCAAGCACCCTATTTGTCTTCAAAATTGCTAATAAGCACACGGGATTCCTGTCACTAATGTGTTTAAATATATTGAACTATTCTATTGAAGCGTAGTTAAAATAAAATAATGGCATTCATTACGTATAATTGCTGACGTCGGCTATGCAAGTCTGTTTAGCCTTTCATATTGCAATTAATGAGATGCAGAGATGATTAGATAGCAGCCACAGAGGCCCAGATCTTTTTACTATGTCATTTTTTAATCTCATAAAGTATTCCGAACTTGACTCCGCCTTGATATCTTTCCAAACCAGATATTAAAATAGGTGTTCGGAACGAATTGGGACACATTATCATGGTCCGTTCCGTGAAGTTTGCATTCCGTTTCACGGTCCGGTCCGTGGACTCTGGACTCCGGGTATTCCGTCTGTCCCTTGCTTCAGTTGGGCTTAATCATAGGCATCTGATGCTTGTCTTGAGGCTGGGAATATAAGTGGCCCTGGGATCGAATGTGGTTGCTGGTTAGACTCGTTAGTATCCCGTCCTCGCCTCTGTGGGGTAAGTCAGGCCGTCTTTACCGTTACCCTGCGGTTGGATCTGTCCCTTCCTGTCCTCGCCTCCGTTGGGTAAGCTTGGCCGTCTTTGCCGTTACCTGGAGGCTGGACTGTTCCCTTCCCTTCCCTTCACCTCTGCCTGAAACTTGTCTGCAACCTCTGCCTGAAACCTTTCCTGCAATCTCTGCCTGAAGCCTTGCCCGCAGCATCTGCCTGAAGCCTTGCCTGCAACGTCTAACTGAAGCCTTGCCTGCAAGCTCCTCCAGAAGCCCTGGTCTGGAGACTGGCCTGCAACCCGCCTGCGTCCTCGCCTGCGTCCTCGCCTGTATCGTTGTCAGGTTCTACCGTTGGAGCAAGACCGGAGCCTTGTTGCGGCTAGATAAGGAACTGTCTATCGTTGTTTTCAACTGTCTCTGTGTCCACGCCTTCGCTAGGTAGGTCCGGCCGTTTACTGCTACCTAGTATTGTGAACCGCCTCTGTGACCTCGCCTTCGTTAGGTTGCTCTGGCCGTTTGCCGCTACTTAGCGTTGGGAACCGTCTCTGTGTCGACGCCTGCACTGGGTAGGTCCTACCGTTTGCTGCTACCTAGGTTTGGGAACCGTCTCGTCGTGTTCAGCATTCTGTGTAGAGCCCCGGCCCCAAGTTCTGTTCCCAAGGAGTGGTTTCAGCACTCTATTCTATGTCTCTGTGTTCCTATCTCTCAAGCCCAGGTCTCCGTGTTCCCGTGCTCTAGACCAAGGCTCTGCCTTCCTGTTCTCCCTCGACCAAGTCTCTGTTTTCCTTTTCCGCCAAGACCAAATCTCTGTGTTCCTGTTCCACCAAGACAAAGGCTCTGTGTTCCATGTTCCGCCAAGATCAAATCAAGGGTTCGGGTTCCAGTCCTGTCGATGTGCCTCGTCCTGTGCTGGAGTTCCCACCTCCTGTACTTGATTTCCCTTGTCTTGCCTTGGATTTTCTTGTTCTGTCCTGTAACGTTGCCTAGTCCTCTCTCCCAAGGCCACGTCATGGCTTCACCTCGTTCCGGAGTCCGAGCCCGAGTCAATACCTAGGTCTGGCTCCTTGTCCAGTCTCTGGCTCGGAGTCCGAACCCAAGCCTCGTCACGTCCTCGCCTCGAGGAACCCAAGCCATGTCCAGTCCTGTAGCCACGTCATGTCCACACCTAGTTCCGGGGTCCGAGCTCGAGTAAAGACCCAGGTTCTGGGTCCTTTTCCAGTCTCTGGCTCGGAGTCCAAGCCCAAGCTCCTATTTTCCAGTTCCTTGTCCTGGTCCCGCTTTCCTAGCCAAAGTCCTAGTCCAAGTCGGTTTACCTGCCCGAGCTCCTAGTCTGTGACCTGTCCCGTCCCTAAGCCTAGCCATGTCCAGTTCCTAGTACTTCAGTGAGCGTGTTTTGCATTTGGGTCCGCACCAACGCCGCCCACGTTGTGACACACATACGTTTGAGCTGCTAGGAAAGGTGTCCGTGACAGCCCTCGGTCTCGGCCCGAAACGTCGACACTTGCTCTTTTCCACAGATACTGCTTGGACTGCTGAGTTCCTCCAGCATTTTGTGTGAGGAAAAGTGTAAACAATCTACGTCTGGGGGCAAGACCCTTCATCAGCACCTGATTTTATGTGTGTTGCTTTCTGTTTCGAGTATCTGTAGCTTTTGTGGTGTTGGTTTTGTTACTCTGTTCATCACATTGTTTCCATTTACCTACAAGTGGGAGGATAGAATAGGGAGCATGAAGGCAGCTGAAGAGTAATACTTTACAGCATCTATTTTGAACGTTTAATGAGTTTGAAAATACGATTCATTGGGTATTTCACCGCATTCCTTAATTCCTCTCGGAATTTGCTCTGGGTCAGGGCGTAAATACACGTGTTGGTGCAGGAACTGAGAGCCTGCAGCATTCCCGCTGCCTGTTGTGTGATGTAACGGGGATCCATAGCAGGATAAACAAAACTCCTTGAAATCCGTCTATAGATAGAAACTGCCACCTGTGTTCCCCACAGCAGTATGAAACTACCGGTTATGCTGAAGAGCAAAACAATGGATTTGCGTCGGTTCTCCATCTCCCGGTCCTTGTCATTCTCTCCACTCTTTTGTCCCCGGAGCCCCCTGCGGGCTCGACTGGCCGCTAGAATCCGCCTGACCGTCAGAATATTGAACAGTAAAATCAGAAAGAATGGGAGACAAGGGGTTAAAATGAGATGAAACATATCAAATGCCGCCCATGTGCTGAGATTTTTGTAGCTCGATGTAAGAAGACAATCCCAGGGAACACCGTCAATTATTTCTCTAGGCCCGAGTGTAAAGCCCCAGGGTACAGTCTCCAAACAGGCCAGCACACTCACTGTCCCGATAACCACAGCCGCCGTTCTCTCGGTGCAATATTTCGTTTTCAGCTTCTCACAGCAAATCGCCACAAATCGATCGACGGTGAAAGCGACAGTCAGCCAGACTGAGGCCGCCGTGCTCGCAAAAATCAACCATTCATCGAGTCTGCACGCAGGAGTAATGAGCAGGAATGATCGGGGAAAATAAATCAGAGCAGTCCATCTCAGCAGCGGATGCGAGATAACGACCAGGAGATCGGCCGCTGCCATTCCCACCAGGTAGCGACTGACACATTTGGAGAGACCGCACTTTCCCCGGGACAGGATCACAATCGCCACCAGGTTCGCTGGAAGAGAGACGGGAGCATCAAGTTGAGAAAATGCTGAGCAGAAACCAATGCGGCAGTTTGAGAGGATCATGTAATATTTCCACTTCATTGCTGCATTTAGCGGTGGGAGGGTCGAGAGAGGGCCCAGAGCTGGCAGAGACAGAGAAGGAATTTACACAGTAAAATAAAATCAATATGATCTGCATACGGATTCCTTGCTGATGACTGAAATGTGAAATGGCAGCGGGAAGCTAAAACTGAATAACTACCTCCTCAGGTTCAATCCTGGACGGAACATTTCTACCGGCGCCTTCCGCTTCTTGTCTAGATAAAATTAATAAATCCGTGCGCCAATGGCGGGATTCTTCCATTAGACAAGCAACAAATTCCATGTCCATCCCTGTCAGCGACAGAACAGCCGAACGACCGAACAAAAAGAGGAAATGCAGGAAACACTCATGTAGGGAAAACAAAATATGTTGGACAGCAGCTGAAGTATCTCTCCTCAGAACTGTTCTGAGAGAGAGCCCTGACACGCTTGCTCACTGGTTTCGCTACCAAGCTGTTTGGGGCTCAGTGCTTCCAGCATTCCCCGAGTCTGTTTCCTATTCCGGCATTTGTAACCTCAGTGACTTTACAACTGAATATTGACTAATTCCAATAGATACAGCGCAGTCTGACACAACCTCACAGACAGACATAACGCCTCCCACTGAATCCGTCACAGGGAAGCGGGGAGAGGAATTCAAACTCAGTGTCGTAGTCAGATGTCAGAAACAGTGTCAGATGCAGATATAACAGAATTCATTTCACTGTATTGATAACTATGAAGCGCCACATCTTATTAATTGGCTCAGCAACGACTTCTTTCTGCTTCGCATCCAGTCATATCGTAGATATTTATTAAACATCCACAACAGTTTCGTCTTACAACGCAGAACTCCTCGCATTTGCTAAAGTGTTACTACCTGTCAATACTTTATTGTTGCACCTAACTCTGAAAGCCGCTCACATAAAAATGCAGACAATAAATTGATGTAATCACCCTCGTGGGCACGTGGCCAAGTGGTTAAGGCATTGGACTGAAGGTCGTGAGTTCGAGCCCCAGCCGCGTCCTTGAGCAAGGCACTTAATCACATATTGCTCTGCGACGACAACGGGGCCATCCTAATATCCTTCCCTTGGGCAGCATTGGTGTCGTGGAGAGGGGAGGCTTGCGGCATAGGCAACTGCTGGTCTTCCATACAACCTTGCCCAGGCCTGTGCCCTGGAGAGTGAATCTTGCAAGACTAACGGATGCCCTTACTTTACTTTATTTTACTTTAATCACCCTGATTAACACAATCTTTGCAATGCAGTGCAGCTCCTACAAGACCAAAAGCATGGAGACACGAACATCCCTTTGTTGATGACAAACCGCTGCCTGGCCCGCTCAGTCCCGCAGAAATAGTTCGATTCGCTGAATACCTGCAGCGGTTTTTTTTTAATCCAAATCCCAGCATTTATAGTCCCGGTGTTTTCACTCCATTATTGAATTGCTGAACTTCGGCACTGTAATGTGAGAGTTTAAACCAGCGGCAGAATCAATCACATCATAGGGATTACACTTCAACATCCACCCACGACATCTGACACCGCGGCTTACCGGGAATTCCAAAGGCAGAAATAAAAGGATAGTAAACGTCTTCTATCCGCCAGATGACTGGATACACCATTTCAGTGTGAATCTGTGATTGCTGTTGCTCCTGAATACACAGCTCCTGCAGACTACTGATGCATTCCAAGCGGCCCTGATTTATACAGAGGATCTGTCTCCGGAGACACGGTTATACACCTCACAAACTTTCTTTGTTACAGTTGTTTGAACAAACACTTTAATTCAATACCTTTGTCTCTATTGTAAATATTGGGTCGATTGGAGACAAATACATTAAAATTCGTTGGCGTTATCTCAGCAGCGTCTCTGGTGGAAATAAACCGGTAGATTTACTTTCAAAGACTGAACTTTGTCACCGATCAGCTACATTTAGATATTTCATCTTTTTTGTTAGGCTAATTATTCATCTCTGAACGGAGAGCAGCCTCACTGACCGATCCCGACCTCTGTCCCTGCAAATTCCCATTTTGATCTGTCCTTCAGTCCTTCAGCTTCTTCTTCTCTCTCTCTCTCTCTCTCTCTCTCTCTCTCTCTCTCTCTCTCTCTCTCTTTCTGTCTCTCTCTCTCTGTCTCTCTCTCTCTCTCTGTCTGTCTCTCTCTCTCTCTCTCTTTCTGTCTCTCTCTCTGTCTCTGTCTCTCTCTGTCTCTGTCTCTCTCTGTCTCTGTCTCTCTCTCTCTCTCTCTCTGTCTCTGTCTCTGTCTCTCTCTCTCTCTCTCTCTCTCTCTCTCACACACACACACACACAATTCTATTTCTATGTTATAGTGACTGTCCTATTTTACATTCTATTTATTATAAATTACTATAAAATGCACATTGCATCTTTAGACCGAGACATAACATAAAGATTTTTACTGCTCATGTACATGAAGGATGTAAGTAATAAAGTCAATACAATTCAAAAAACACAAGCACAGGTTTGGACAAAGATACAAAAGAGAAATCGAGATCAGGATGGCAGCGGTCAAATGAGCGCGTTGCTGATGTACAAACACAACAAAATCTGCAGATGCCGGAAATCCAAAGCAACGCAGGGAACTCTTCTGAGTTCCTCTAGCATTTTGTGTGTGATGTTACTGATCTTTAATGAGCATCTCAATTGTGTGAAATATCAAAAGAAATTGAGAAGAAATATTTCAGCTGGCAACATAATGCACAGCTCGGTTAAGTGTTAAAAACAGTACTCAGACTGGGAGATGAATAGAAGCGGTATGGCTGGAATAAACGACCGAAAGACAAGCGTGAGATAAAACGTCAGATGAGAGAGAGCGAAGAGAGTGAACGTCAGCGAGAGACAGGTGCTTAGATTGTAGGATTGTGATGTTGCTCCTGTATCTGCTAGTCTCTGTTACAGTGTGAGGGTGTGGGGTTCATTCTGTACCTGTCAGTTTCTGATACAGTATGAGAGTGTGGGGCAATTCTGTACCGGTCAGTCTCTCGTAATGTGTGAGTGTGGGGTTCATTCTGTGCTTTTCAAGTCACTCTGTAAAGAACTGCTTCCTGATGTTTGTCTGAAATCTCCCTTTAACCAGTCTATACGTGTAGTCCTGTTTCCTTGTTGATGGATTAATTTTGAAGTAGCAGCTGGTATCTACCTTACCTCTACCTTTAATGATTCCGAAGACATTAATCGCATATCCTCTCATTCTATGTCGATTGAGGCCAAATAGATTCAGTTTTGTCAATTTTACTGCACAGCTCACAGCCTGCAGTCCGACAATGAGCCTAGTCGCCTTTCTGTGAAATCTTTCCAGAGCCTTCATATCCCTCACAGAATATGGAGATCAAGATTGCACACAGTACTCAAGGCGTGGCCTCGCAAGTGCATTATACAGCTTAAGGAGAATGTGTCTTCTGAGCACATTATATAGCCCAACATTTTATTGGACTTCCTAATTGCTTCAGTGCATTGCCTAGATGTTGCTAGTGATGTCTTCCAGGAGACGCAAATCCTTCCCATACAATGCACTCTCTTACTCAAGACCCCCATTGTATATTTATATCTAATATTTCTACATCCTGTATGCAATATTTTGCATTTACTTACACTGAATTTCGTCTGCCATTCATCAGCCCACAACAGAATTTTGTTCTGATTGACCTGTGTTGATTCTGCTGCCTGTATTTCATCAGCCCATCTCTCTAATATTATGTCAAATGCAAACTTAACTACTTTAGTTGGTTCTGTGCTTATACAAATCATTAATGTAAATTATAAACGGAAGCGGCCGCCAAACTTATTCTTGTGGAACCCCACTTTTAACACTTTTCTGCTGTGAAAATTATCCTCTCACCGTACCTCATTACTTTCTGTTTTTGAGCCAATTCTCCAGATATTCGCATACCATACTCTGAATCTGTACATCCTGTAATTTCATTATTAACCTCTTATGGGGCACCTTGCCAAAAGCCTTCTGAAAGTCCAAGTACAGCTTTACCTCTTTACTTCTTTAGCTCTCAGTATTTTTTTTTACCTCTTTATTGTTATCATAAATTTCAGTTGCCTCTTCATAGACCTACAACATATTAATAAAACGTGATTTACCCTTTTTGAACCCATGCTGACTTCCTGCTGACATAAGGCCATAAAACCATATGACATAGCAGTAGTAGGCCATTTGGCCCATCATGTCATTCAATCTGGCTGATTGTTTTCTCCTCTTCAAACACATTTCCCGGCGTTCTCCTGATAACATTTGATGCCATGTCCAATCAAGAACCTGACAATCTCTGTCTTAAAAATACCCAGCGAACTGGCATCCACAGCTGCATGTGGTAACAAGTTCCACATAAATTCCCTGCTCTTGTATTCTAGACCTCTTGAAATGAATGCTAACATTGCATTTGCCTCACTCTCCACCGACTCAACCTGCAAGTTAACCTTTAATGTGTTCTGCACAAGGATTCTAAAGTCCTTTTGCATCTCTAATGTTTGGGTTTTCGCCCCGTTTAGAAAATAGTTCGCACCTTTATTTCAACTTCCAAAGTGCATAACCGTACATTTT
Organism: Mobula birostris; assembly: GCF_030028105.1. Lineage (NCBI taxonomy): Eukaryota > Metazoa > Chordata > Chondrichthyes > Myliobatiformes > Myliobatidae > Mobula > Mobula birostris. Next base: position 61,926,174 of record NC_092389.1, on the reverse strand, counting down.
CCAACATTATATTTCATTTACCAGTTTCCTGCCCATTCTTCTAATCTGTCTAAGTCCTTCTGCATCCTAACTCTTTACTGAACGCAACCTACCCGTCCGTCAAACTTTGTATCATCTGCAAACTTGACAACAAAGCCATCTATTTCATCATATAAATCGCTTATAAACGGCATAAAAAGAATTGGTCCCAACACCGACCCCTGCGGATCATCACTAGTCACTGGCAGTCAACTTGACAACTATCCTGTACTCCCACTAGTTGCATGTGTGTTGTTATCAGATTATTTTACAACTTGTTCTTTTTTAGTCTTTCTCTTATCTTACCCACAATGCACGTTAAGCTTACTGGTCCATAGTTACAAGGTTCAGTGCGGTCACCCTTCTGACATACCGATAAAATATTAGCCCTTTTCAAGTCCTTCAGCATTTTAACAAATTCACAGAATTTTGAATAATTCTTGTTAGGTGTTTGTGTTAGACTAATTTAAGTACCCTTGGATATATGTTGTTTGACACTGAGATTTAGTAACTCTCAGCTGTTTCACATTCTAAGATCTCTGAGCCACTATAAACAACTTTATTTTTCTCTACACTTTCTGGCATATTGCTCACGTCTTTACAGGTGAACACTTTAGCAAAATAAGAGTTAAAAGTATCTGCTATGTCCTTCTCTGCATAATTTAATACCCCACTGTTATTCCAAATACACTTAACTTCCCACTTAATCTGTCTTTTACGACTAAAGTATTGACAAAATCTCTTGGGATCAATCTTAGCATTATCAGCAATATCCTTCTCAACCTGCCTTTGGCAATCAGAATTTCCACTTGACTATAGCTCTCATATTTCTATATGCCCTATGGTTAAAATTTATTATTTTTTTTCTGCATTCCACATATAGATGTCACCCATGTACACAACGAACAGTATCTTACAGCCAGTGCCTGCACCATCCAGCTCGCCTTTGGACTCTGGAAGGAATCCGGTGCGGTCACCTTCTATTTACACCATGCAACACTTGGCCTGTGGGCCTGATCGCCGTGATCTTCTAGAGCGTGGCAGTTTTTCAAGGAGGTTCTAGGACAGGCAGCATGAGTCCAAGAACACTTTTTGGAAACTTTTACCAGTACCTGATTCTATGTATTTCTTTAAATTCAAAACGAGAAGAAGGAACCCTGGTGATTCCCCTGTGACAGGGAAAGGAAAAGTCAGGCAGTGTGGTAGTGACAAGTGACTCAGTAGTTTGTGGCGACAGGCAGGAGATACTGTGACAGCAAAAGACACACAAGGATGTTGTGTTGCCTCAGTGGTGCTACAGTCCAGGGTGTTTAGGTGCAGCTGCAGGATATTGTCAAGGGGATGAGTGAAAATCCAGAGATGATGGTGCACACTGTCACCAATGTCATTGTCACAAAATGAGATGGGATCCTACATGAAGAGCGCGTGGAGTTCGGAAAGAGGCCTCTTTCCTGCCGTCACCCATGTGCACAAACAACAGTACCTTGGGGCCAACGAAAACACCATTCCGCTCGCCTTTTGTCTCTGGAAAGAAACTAGTGCGGTCAGGAATAAGGTAAAATTCCAGTTGGTCCCAGGCGGCAGGTCGAGGTGGTCCGAGGGGATCGCAGGGTGAAGAAGGAGGGTCCGGAGCTCCAACTGTTTGTGCACGAAGAGACAGAACTTTGATAAATGTGGCGCCTTTTATTTTCCTTTTGTATTTTATTCTCTATTAATTATATAGTTCCTATAATATCTATAAACTGTAATTCATTTAATCGTTTCTGGTGTATTGTCTGTTATTTGGGCGGGGTGGGGTAGATCACACAACATCCACACAAACTAATTACCCAGTTTGGAGGGGGCGAGGGCTGTTTCCCCAGACGACAGCGAGCAGAGCGACCCTGAGGCTTGCCAGGAGGGCTACATTTAGAGGCTTTTGTCCGGGATTGGATTCAGTGGTGTTTTGTGTGGTTGCCCTGTTTAAATCAGTAATGTGTGTCTTTTTGGGTTATTTGCTGGTTATTGCTGCATGCGAGATGGGCGAGGTCTTTGTTCGAGTTCAGACTAGCGTTGACGAGTTGAGGGCAGAACATGGGGCTGCCCATGCTGTTGGGAGAGAGAGGAAAGAGTGGTCTGATTCGGAGGTAGGGTCTGCGAATATATGTTCTGGCTATGGCAGGCTCCGCCTGGCGTTTGGGATGGTGTCCACCCCAAGAGGGGCGGAGGCGTGCGAGACGTGGGCGGAGCGGATCTCTCAGTTGTTAGATGATTGACAGTGCTCGGATGAGGGAGAGCGACAGGGATTGGTTGAAAGTTTGTGTAGGCGGGCTGTTGACGGTGTTAGAACTATCAGGTTTAATTACACCGTAGTGACAACAGACAGTTATTTGAACGAGGGGGGAAGGTTTTCAGTGTGTTTTCTCCGGCTAGGAGTGCAACTAAATTGCGTGCGGTGCCAGGGGGGTCATTTCAGGGGATCATCCCCTCCCTCAGTTGTTCAGCTGATCAGAGAGGGGTCGCTAAACTTAGTGGAGGCCCAGTGGGGAAACGGCTTGGGGTCTCTGTGGGAGCACGTTCCCAGCAATGTACCAATGAACTTCGAAAGAAAAAGGCCTTATTCCTGAAGGCTTAGAGGGACCACGCCCCAGGGTGTCGTTACGGACAAATGGAAGCGATACTAAAGTTATCCTCGACCCCGGGGCGCAGATCAAGTTGTTGTACAGTTCGTTTTAGAACCGGTGTCTGAAGCATTTACCCTTGACAACCACAAGGGCACCGGAGACTTTGGGTACTAGTGGCAGTAGTTATCCAGAAGTCGATGATTGGTTAATGACCCTGGAGTTCATGGGGGCATTGTCTGGGCACCCAGCGTGTCGAGTTGTTTCTGAGGATGTGTGTAGCAGGCTTGAGCCAGTACCGAATTTAAACGAGACCCAGCGGTTGTACGGCTTGGGGAAAGTAGCTGAGGGTGAGACCCTCTTAGTAGACGCTCCGAACTACCACGAGGGAGGAGAGTTGACCGCTGAAGACACCTCAGTGAGAGAGAGGTCGCAGCAACTGGACCTTAGCGGCGTGGAAGATTTCGGCAGCATGTACGCCGATTATTGGACGAGGTTAGTGTGCTGGATCTGAGGAGTGGATGTTGTCAGATTTCGAGGAGTGCGGCTGATGAGGAGAAGATGGCTGTTATTAGTCCCTAGGATTCTTCCGACCCGAAGAGATGCCAAAGGGCATATCCGGAGCCCCTGCAACGTTCCCGCGGGGCATGAGGAAGACTATGGGGGAAGTGAAGGTGTGTGGAGTATTGACGTATGTGGATGACCACCTAGAGCTTGGATTCGCCTAGGGGGACTATGAGGCGAGGCGAGTGGCTGAGCCCGGCGACAGAAGCGAAGTGTCACATGTAGAGGAGGTTTTGGCCGGCGCAGTTTGGTGCAATCTGAGAAAAAATGACTCGACATACCAGTTGAACTTCCTAGTGTTGGAATAGACGGTGGTGGACCTGGGGATGGAAACCCAGGCCGTCAATCGGAATGAGACACAGGGGAGAGAGGGGATTTGCACCGTTGAACTGAGCGCTCAGAAATGCAGACCGGAGACTGCGTGCCGCTCTTGTGGGAACACCATTGCAGACATGGAATTCACGCTCATCAAATTGGAGAAGGAGAAGCGGAATTCCGAGCCGACACTGCCGTCATGTACTGATCCAGCGAGACGAAACAATGACCCACCTTCGAAGGGATCAGCGGAAACTCAAGACATCGATTCTGAAAAGACTTACTAGTTGGAGAAGATCAAGGAAGTGGTCTGACTAAGGCCAACAGAAAACCCAGAGCCCAGAGATGGGAGTTTGACAACACTCCCGAGGAAGTGAAGAAATGGAGGACAGATCTCGGAAAAGGGAGGCGGACGCTTGAAAGGAACCAGGAGATGACTATAGACAGTTTAAATGAGGTGGAAAACTGAAAGTTGACCTGGAAGAAGTCATCAGGAAGAAAAAAAAAAACTGGAGGCTGAACATCCTTTAACTGCTGCTTTTCAGGTCAGGGAGGAAGGAGCTGGTGGGGTAACTGCATCCCAGATTGAGATGGCCAAGAAGCGTGAGTCAGAACTGTTGAGGCTGTGGCGAGAGTCGGAGGAGTCCCAGAAGAAGCTGACGTCTCGATTGCAGGAGGCTGAAGGGGTAGCCCCGGATAAATGCTTCAGTTTGGAGAAACTCAAACAGCAGCTACCGATCGTGGGAATGAGGAAAGAAGACGGATCCGAAGGATGATGTGCTGCACATGTGGGACATGCTGCCTTTCGCTAACTTCCCCGTGATTGAGAAAGCGACGTTTAGCCGTTCTCCCACTGAGTCAGGTGTAGTGGGCAGCGGTAACTGTGGGCAGTCTCGGTTACAGAAGGACCAAGAAGGAAATGAAGCGGGGCCCCGGACACGAGACAGGGGGCTCCGAGTTGTAGTGGTGACATGACTGAGGGAGGAGTTAGCAAGCAGACCCGAGGTATCCCTAGTAGTGTCTGAACATTTAGGGTTCAGATGAAGGGGTACGGAGGTCTCGAAGGATTAGGAAGTTCTCAGATAGGTCGGCCTATGTAGCGCCCGTGGACGGGCGGAAGGTCCACTGTTTGGGGAGAAATGTCACTGCGTGTATCTGGATGGGTTACTGTGTCGACATTTCACCTGTGAGTCGGCTGGGGTGATATACTGCGTCCGGTGCTCCCGATATATTGGCGAGACCCGACGCAGGCTGGGAGACCGCTTTGCTGAACACCTTCGCTCTGTTCGCCAGAGAAAGCAGGGTCTCCCAGTGGCCACACATTTTAATTCCACATCCCATTCCCATTCAGACATGTCTATCCACTACTGTAAAGATGAAGCCACACTCAGGTTGGAGGAACAACACCTTATATTCCGTCTGGGTAGACTCCAACCTGATGGCATGAACATTGACTTCTCTAACTTCCGCTAATGCCCCACCTCCCCCTCGTACCCCATCCGTTATTTATTTTTATACAGACATTCTTTCTCTCACTCTCCATTTTCTCCCTCTGTCCCTCTGACTATACATCTTGCCCATCATCTGGGTCCCCCCCGCCCTTGTCTTTCTTCCCGGACCTCCTGTCGCATGATCCTCTCATATCCCTTTTTCCAATCACCTGTCCAGCTCTTGGCTCCATCCCTCCCCCTCCTGTCTTCTCCTATCATTTTGTATCTCCCCCTCCCCCTCCCACTTTCAAATACCTTACTAACTCTTCCTTCAGTTAGCCCTGAAGAAAGGTTTATGCCTGAAACGTCGACTGTAAGTCTTCCGAGAGATGCTGCGTTCACCAGCAACTTTGATGTGTGTTGCTTGAATTTCCAGCATCTGCAGATTTCCTGTTTCATTTAATCGTATCTGGTGTATTGTCTGTTATTTGGGCGGGGTGGTGTAAATCACACGGCATCCACACAAACTAATTACCCAGTTTGGCGGGGCCGAGGGCTGTTTCCCTAGACGACAGCGAGCTGAGCGACCCCGAGGCTTACCAGGGGGCTAGACAAATATTACACTTTCAGTCCAGTATTTGTTGCTTTCTGTTTTAACTGCACCATGTCATTATTGCCCTTCAACTCATCTACCCTGTGGTTATGCCTCATCTCCTGCCCGTTCTTTCGATTATCTGTGTTGCACGCTATCTTCGATTTATTTCTGCTTTCCCCTTCCACAACCCTATCACTCGGTTCCCACACGCCAGCAAAATTAGTTTGAACCTTCTCTAACAGCCTATTAAATGTGCCCGCAACGACATTGGACGTCTTTGGGTTCAGGTGTAACCCGTTCTTTTCGTACAGGTCGGTTCTCCCCCGGAAGAGGCCCCAATGATCCAGGAATCTGAAGCCCTGCCCCCTACACCAGTCTCTCAGCCACACATTAATACGGCTGATCATGCTATTCTTGCACTCGCTGGCACGTGGCACAGACAGCAATCCTGAGATTACTACCCCAGAGGTCCTGCTTTTGAGCTTACTACCTAACTCCCTGAATTCTCTCTTCAGGACCTCTTCCCTATTTCTACCTGTGTCATTGGTACCAACATGTACCAAGACTTCTGGCTGTTCACCCTCTCCCTTCAGAATACTCTGCACCCGATCCGAGACATCCTGTATCCTGGCACCTGGGATGGAAAACACCATGCGGGTATCTCAATCAGGCTGCCAGAACCTCCTGTCTGTTCTCCTCACTATGGGATCCCCTATTGACAACCGCATTCCTCATCTTCCTCTTTCTGTTCTGCACCACGGAACCAGGCTCAGTGCCGGAGACCCGATCGCCATGTTCGTCCTGTCAGGTCATCCCCTCAATCGTATTCATAACGAGAAACATATTACTGAGGGGTAAGGCCACAGGGGACACCTCCACTACCTGAGCTCTCTCCTTCGCTCTCCTGACCGTCACCCTCTTATCTAACTCCTGCAGCCTCGGGGTGACTGACTCCCTGTAGCTCCGCTCCATCTCCTGTTCACTCTCTCCAATAAGCTGTAGGTCATCGAGCCGCAGCTCCAGATCCCTAACACGGTCTCTAAGGAGCTGCATCTCGGTGTACCCCGTGCAGATGAGGCCATCCGGGAGACGGACAGTGAATGTAGGTCAGGGTTGGAGACAGCCGGACTAACTACATCTACTGACACCGACAGTATCATCCCCAGGGTACTGAAAGCCTGTACGAGCCTGCTGTCTGGTATTTTGGTGCACCCTGACAATCTGAGACCGAGTCAGGAAAAGATGTGGAATAATTCCTGCCTTGGTCCTTTACCCAGTATGGTAATTATCTGAACTTAATGAGGACAATCACTACAGACCAATTGCCCTCACATCTCATGTGATGAAGGTGATGCAGAGGCCGGTCCAGACTTACCTCGGACCCTCTACAGTTTCCCTACCAACCTCATGAGGGAGCGGATGATACCATCATCTCCCTGTTGCAGAGAGCCCACTCCCACCGGGACGATGCTGGTGGCATTGTGAGAATCACTCTTTTTGATTTCTTTAATGCCTTCAATACAATCCAGCCACGTTGTCTGATCAAGGGTGGGCGTAGACAAATTCACTGTCTCCTGGATTACTGCCTTCCTGACAGCTAGACCCCAGTTTGCACGGCTGGGTGGTTCTGTGCCTGAGGTGGAGGTGAGTGACACTGGAGCCCCACAAGGGATTGCCCTGTCTCCGTTTCTGTTCACACTCTACACCTCAGACTGCCAGTGCATCTCTGAGTCTGGCCACTTAAAAATGTTCCCTGATGACTCTGCCGTAGTTGGGTGCATCAGAGATGGGCAGGACTCGGGGTACAGAGGGCTGGTTTAACAGGATTGTGGAATAGTAAGGGAAGAATCAACTGCTCCAGAACGTGGTCAAAACCAGGGAAATGGTGATAGATTTTAGGAGGAAGAGGACTATGATGAGTCCTGTATACATTCTGGGAGAAGAAGTTGCGATGGATGAAGGAGGACAAATACCTGGGTGTTCGCCTCGGCAAGAGACACGACTGGAAAACCAACACCAAGACTGTTTAAAAGAAGGGGATGAGCACGACTCCATTTTCTAAGGAAGCCGAGATCCTTGAACACGTGAGGCAGGATGTCGCAGATCTTTTACCAGTCTGTTGTAGCGAGTGTAGTCTTCTTCGCTGCTTTCCGTTGCGAAAGAATAATAAACTCATCAGAAAGGTTGGATCCATCCTTGGCCACAACCCGGACTCTTTCGAGTGAGTGGTGGAGTGGATGTCACTGATCAAACTGTTATCGATTATGGACAATCCGGAACATCCTCTCCATGACCTACTGAACAGGCAGCAAAGCCCCCGACCCCTTTTGAACAAACTCACTCAGCTCCGCCCTCACAAGGATCGTAACAAAAATCTTCTGTGACAGGTGAACACACATCATAGTTCAATAGCCTCTGCATTGTTGTTTCATACATTATTATTGCACTCTGATACAGTGTTATTGTGTATATTATTATTCTTCACTTTATTTTCAGGAAAGTCTGCCCGCTGCTTGCTGTGCTTTTAGATGTTGCCGCTGGAACGAATGAATTTCCCACTCGGAATCAATAATATATTATTATTATTATTATTATTACTACTATTATTATTATTCTCCAGCCCTTTATCTCTCAACAACCAACTTCCCAGCTCTTTACTTCACTCCTCCCCTCTCCCGGTTTACCCTATCACCTCACCTGTCCCACATTCTGACTCCCTCCCTTCCTTTCTAGTGCTGAAGAAGGGTCTGGGTCTGAAACGCCGACTGTTCACTTCTCTCCATAGTTGCTGTCTGCCTCCCTGACTTTCCTCCAGCATTTTCCGTCTGTTGTTTGGGATTTCGGCATCTGCAGATTAACTTCTGTTTGCTCATACGCGCATGCGCAGAGGTATGAGGTCATCCCAAATATCGCGCATCGGCTCAGTGGACGAGAGGCTCACAAAGATCGGCCGCAGGCAGGCGGGGTTACCTGCGGAATTAATCAGTAGCGTCTGAAACGTGATTGACGGGCTATTACTGTGAGCTGCTGGCGCACTGGTCCTGCACCCCAGCACAGTCCCGGTCCGTTCCCTCTTTCTCAGCCCCACGATCCGTACCCAGTGCCGCCAGGCTTTCGGCTAATGAGCGGTGGGCCGCCGCCGTTTCTGCGGCGCATGCGCATCGCTTTATTGTTCGGTGGCTGACAGACAGGTTTCTGGTTCGTGGAGCCTTCTGGGTAAAGAGGCAGCCATTGATGACAGTACCAAGCGTTGTTCCCGTGCAGTCGAAGGAAATGGGAGCGAATGTATCTCCTGAACAGTGCCGTGTTTCAGATATGTAAATCCGAGGATTAGTAACTCGGAACAAAAATATACTTCCCAGTTAATCTCAGTTGAAGAGTTTACCTTCCAGTCAGTGAGAATGGCAGTTAGAGCTGTATGGAATTAAAACCTTCCGTCAGATTTAGTTCTCTCTGAGTAAATAACGATATGAAACACCTTTGCCTCAATGACAAGTGACTTGTGGTTTTTACATCACAAAAGTGCCGCAGTCCAATGAGAATAGCCATTGCTCTCCACTTTATATTCATTGGCATTGCCATCGATGGGTTCAGCACTGTCAATTAGCTGGTGGGAGGGTATCTGAGCAATTAGTAAATCTCCAGGATGATACATGTAAAAACAAGTGCTCTTTGTAGTCTTGTGGAACATGAATAGAACTTGAAATAATACCAAAGGACAGAGACAAATTGAGCCAAGTCTTAGGTTGATTGAAGTCAGAAAAAGTGCATTCTCACACAGACAGGAATATAGTCAGAGAATTTGATGGTCAATCAGAACGACTGATCCAGGCCTTGTTAGAAGATGAGTGCATATAGAAACAGAAATCTACAATATATTACAGGCCCTTCGGCCCACAGTGTTGTGCCGTCCATGTAACCTATTCTAGAAACTGCCTCGGATTTCCCAACCACATTGCACTCTGCTTTCCTGAGCTCCACGTACATATCTAACAGTCTCTCAAAAGACTCCATGGTATCTGCCTCTACCATCATCGCTGGCAGTGCATTCCATGCACCTACTACTCTCTGTGTGAAAAACCTACCTCTGACATCCCCTTTAACCCTACTTCCAACACCTTAAAACTATGCCCCTCGTGTTTGCCAGTTCAGCCCGAGGAAAAAAGTCTCTGGCTATCCACATGATCAATGCTTTTCATCATCTTATACACATCTGTCAGGTCACCTCTTATCCTCCGTCGCTCCAATGCTCAGTCAACCTATTCTCATAAGGCATGTTCTCCATTCCATGCAACATCCTTGTAAATCTCCTCTGCAGTCTTTCTGTGGTATCCACATCCTTCCTGTAATGAGGTAACTGAACACAATACTCTCAGTGGGTTTAAAGAAGGTCTTATATAGCTGTAACAGTGCCTCACCGATCTTGAACTCAGTTCCATGGTTGATGAAGGCCTTCTTAACAACATTGTCAATCGGCACTGCAGCTTTGAGTGTAAAATTGACATGGACCACAAAATCTCGCTGATCCTCCACGTTGCCAATAGTCCCAACATAATGTTGTGTTTTGTCTTCAAATTTGATGTACCAAAATAAACCACAGCACACTTATCTGGGTTGAACTCCATCTGCCAGTTCTGCATCCTATCTGCATCCTGCTGTAACTTCTGGAGAACTGTCCAGACTCTTCACAACACCCTCAACTTTTGTGTCATCAGCACCCTTCTCCTTCCTCATCAAGATCATTTATAAACATCACAAAGAGAAGGAGTCTCAGAACACATCCCTGTGGAACACCACTGGTCACCGTCCTCCATGCAGGATACAAACCATCTACAACCACCTTTTGGTTTCTGTGGGCAAGCCAGTTCTGGATCCACAAAGCAAGGTCTACTTGGATCCTTGCCTCATTACTTTCTGAATGACCGTCACATGAGAAATCTTATCAAAAGTCTTACTGAAAGCCATGTACACTACACCCAATGCTCTACCTTCATCAGTGTGTTTTGTTACATCCCCAAAGAATTCAATAAGGTTCATAAGGCATGATCTGCCCTAGACAGAGCCATGCTGACTATCCCACATCAGATTATGCTTCTCCAAATGCTCATAAATCCTGCCTCTCAGGAGCTTCTCCAACAACTTGCCCTCCACTGAAGTAAGAACCACTGGTCTGTAATTTCCTGGCTGATCTCTACTCCCCTTCTTGAAAAGGGAACAGTGCCTTCTGATCCTCTGGTACCTTTCCTCTCCCTATTGATGTGCAAAGATCATCGCCAGAAGCTCAGCAATTTCCTCCCTCACTTTCCACAGTATCCTGGGGTATATCTCATGTTGAGTACCCCCAACTTGTGTTGAAATTGGTAAAATTGTGACGCCAGAGCTCACATTCAGAGGAGATCATATAGAAACATGTAAAATTATGAAAGGAATAGGTAAGATAGAGGCAGGAAAGTTGTTTCCACTGGTAGATGAGACTAGAACGAGAGGACATTGCCTCAAGATTTGGGGGAACGATGCAGATCAGGAGGAACTGCTTTTCCCAGAGGGTGGTGAATCCGCAGATTTCTCTCCCCAGTGAAGGAGCTGAGTAAATGTATTTAAGACAAGATTGGATAGATTTGGCATAGTCGGGGAATTAAGAGTTATGGGGAAAAGGCAGGTAGGTGGAGATGAGTCCATGGCCAGATCAGCCATCATTTTATTCAATGGCAGATCAGGCTTGACGGGCCAGATGGCCACTCCTGCTCCTATTTCTTATGTTCTCACCACAGACTAAAATCTTTCCTGAAATATTGTCTTTCACCCATTGATGTCTTTTGCAAATATTTTTACAGGTTTGAAATTGCAGTACACTTGGGTATGGGAATCTCAAACACAACAAAACATCAGTTTTTATGTGTCTAGATATTTAAAGAGTAACCAAATACTTTCTTTGCAACACCAACACATCTGTTGTTGATTCTTGGAGATGAAGAAGTATCTCATCCCAGCCGGTGATGTATTCTGTCTCTGAAATGAAGTTTTCTGTTTTAACTCTGTGTAAGTCACTGGAACCGGGAGCTGAGAACACACCAGCATTTCTTCACTGGAGATCAGTTCTCAACTGCGTTGATTGAACCAGGGAGTCAGACGTCTGACTTTCTGAATTGCCAGAGAATTGATCGTAGTGAGGTATCATTCTCCTTCTCTCAATGTGGGAAGAGATTCACTCACAGGCTACCCGCAAACACGCCAGTGAGTTCACAGTGGGGAGAGGCCATTCACCCGCTCTGTGTGAGGGAGGGGAACCACTCAGTCATCCAGTAATGAAGACACATCAGCAAGTTCACACCATAGTGAGATGCTCCACCTGTTCTGCAAGTGGGAAGCCATTCTGTTATTGATGCTAAAGGTATATCAGAAAATTCACCAGTGAGAGGACATTGACCTGCTCGGACGGTGGGAAGGCATTCACACACTCAACCATGCCACAGCGATACCAACGAGTTCACACTGAAAAGATGTCGTTCACCTGCTCAGACTGTGGGAACGGCTTCACTCACTCCTCCAAACTACAGAGACACCAGCGTGTTCACACCAGGGAGAGGCCATTCAGCTGCTCAGACTGTGGGGAGGGATTTGCTCAATCGTCCAACCTACAGACTCACCAGCGAGTTCACACTGGGGAGAAGCCATTCACCTGCTCAGACTGTGGGAAAGGATTCATTCAGTCAAATCACCTCCTACAACATCAGTTAGTGCACACTGGGGAGAGACTATTCACCTGCTCAGACTGTGAGCAGGGATTCACTCGGTCATCTGACCTACTGACACACCAGCGAGTTTACACTAGGGAGAAGCCATTCACCTGTTCTGAATGTGGAAAGGTATTTGCTCGGTCATCTGTACTGAAGGAGCATCAGCAAGTTCACACTTGGGAGAAGCCGTTCACTTGCTCTGAATGTGGGAAGGGATTTGCACGGTCATTTCAACTGAAGGTACATCAGCGAGTTCACACTGGGGAGAGGCCGCTCAGCTGCTCTAAATGTGGGAAAGGATTCACTGATTCATCTCAGCTCTTGAGACACCAGCAAACCCACTCTGGAGTGAAACCATTCCTCTGCTCAGAATGTGGGAAGGGATTCACCGATGCAGCTCAGCTGAAAGATCATCAGTTTGTTCACAGTGTGGAGAGGCCATTCACCTGCTCAGACTGTGGGAAAGGATTCACTCGGCGTTCTCGACTACTGACACACCAGTTAGACCACACTGGGGAGAAACCATTCCTCTGCTCAGAATGTGGGAAGAGATTCACCCATTCCGCTCAACTGAAGGAACATCAGCGACTTCACACTGGGGAATGGCCATTCACCTGCTCTGAATGTGGGAAGGGATTCACTTGGTCATCTCGACTGAAGGTGCATCAGCGAGTTCACACTGGGGAGAAACCGTTCATCTGCTCCGAATGTGGGAAGGGATTCACTCAGTCATCTGGACTTGTGAGGCACCAGCGAATTCACACTGGGGAGAAACCGTTCACCTGCTCAGATTGTGGGAAGGAATCCACTCGGTCATCTGAGTTTAAAATACATCAGCGAATTCACACTGGGGGATGCCACTCACCTGTTCTAAATGTGAGAAAGGATTCACTCAGACAACTCAATTAAGACTATAAGATATAGGAGCAGAAGTCGGCCATTCGGCCTTTCGAGTTTGCTCCACCATTCAGTCATGGGCTGATCCAATTCTTCCAGTCATCCCTACTCCCCTGCCTTCTCCCCAAACCCTTTGATCCCCTGTCTAATCAAGAACCTATCTCTCTCTGCCTTAAATGCACCCAATGACTTGGCCTCCACAGTTGCATATGGCAACAAATTCCACAAATTTACCACCCTCTGAGGAAAGTAAGTTCTCCTCATCTGTTTTCTAAATGGATGTCCTTCAATCCTGAAATTGTGCCCTCTTGTCATAGACTCCCCTTCCATGGGAAATAACTTTCGCATACCTGATCTGTTCAGAGCATTTAACATTCTGAATATTTCAATGAGATTCCACCCCCCACCCCCATTCCCCTGAACTCCAGGGAATACAGCCCAAGAGAAGCCAGATGCTGCTCGTATGCGTAACGTGCTGTGAGGTTTCACTGCTAATGTAATGGCTTCTTTGTAATGTTCACTGCTGAAGTAACGGTTTCTCTGTAGCAGCAATGTTCGTGTTATGGCTGGCGATAACAGGACTCTGGGATGCATGTCAGCCAATCAGGACTTTGTTGCTGTGTCTCGTGAATCTGGGACCAGTTGATTTTGTCAGAGACAAAGGTGGAGAGAGAAGACGCGAATGGAGAGATTTGCTGGACCGCCGGACAGGGTGGACTCGGAGCGAGGGTCCAAAGGGCAGTGACGATCGGAGGAGGCCAATGGGGACCGATCGGCCTATCAGTGAGCTCCAATTTTGCGCACAGACTGTTTAATAAGATTGGGTCCTTTTTTCAATTTTGTTTCTCTACTAACCATACAGTCAAAGTAAGAGTTATAAAGCTTAATCGTTTAATCGCAAAGTGTGTACTGTTTGTTATTTCTGGGCACTGATTTGTAACAAGGGACACGTCGAGCAGCATCCACCCAAACGAGATTTCTTCAGTTTGGCGGGGCAGGGGGTTATCACCCCCTAGATTAAGCCGCCAGGCAAAGCGAGAATTACAATTGTGGGGGTTACGTTCGGGATTGATTCCGTTGGATACTGAGTGATTACCCTGCGAAATGAACCAGTGGGGCAGATATATGTACTCCGGATGAATTGTTAATTCCACTGTTAAGTTCTGTTGAAGTTGTGATTGTGAGCGGAGACTTGATAAAATGGCGGATACAGCTTTTGTTCTCATGCAGACCAGCGCCGAGGTAGCTGGCGGCGGAGATTTCAAAGACAGGGTTCTGTCATTTCTGAGGAGTGAGGGGAAAGAGTGGTCGGAGTTGGAAGGTCTAATTAGTCCACGTCCCCCGGTGAAGAATAAGAATTCTGAGGTTGTATCCGCCCTGACATCTCTGGGAAGTAAATGGGAAAATCAGATTCCAGGTCCCAGCTATGGCGGGCTCCGCCTATTCTCTGGAATTACGCCCACCCCTAAAGGGGAGGAGGAGTATAAGACGTGGGTGGAACGGACCTTTCAGTTGTTAGATGATGGCAGTGCTCGGATGATGAAAAGCGACAGAGATTGGTTAAAAGTTTGAATGGGCGTGCCGCTGACGTGAGTGCTGTCAGGTTAAATTATCCTGTAGCGACAGCTGTCAGTTATCTGCAAGCACTGGGCAATGCTTTTGGTCCGACTGGAAGCCCAGTGGAGTTCCTGGTAGGGTTTCAAAACATGCGTCAGGAGAAGTGGGAAAAGCTTTCTGCTTTTATTTTACAGCTGCAGAGGCAGCTAAATTACTTACGGTGCAGAGGGGTCATTCCGGCGGCTGAGCTGGGACGGATATATAGCCAGGGGCGCACTGTCCCATGATCTGATTGTGTGGGATCTCTGACAGTCTCGCAACACGCATCCCTTCCATCTTTTGTTAAGCTGATCAGAGAGGTACGGGAAGAGGAGAACGCGGCGGAAGCGTGGGACGACTCAGTCAGCAGGTTACAGTCCTCGGTGGTGTCCCCTGCGGTGAAGTGACCACAGATAGCCTACCCCGGGGAGCGGTAGAGGAGATTGTGGCAGAGTGGAGATACGTCGGTTGTTATCAGCGGATGTGACCCCCCCCCCCATATGATGGAGCTGCTCGGCTGGGTGCAGATTCCCCAAGGGGATGAACAGTGCGGAGGGCTGCTGGCAGCAGGTCTCACGCCAGAAGGAGAGTGAGCCCCCGGGTACCTCAGCAGGGAGAGTCGTTGGGGAAACCTAGAAGGGACCCAGTGAGGGAACGGCCTGGTGTCTCTGGGGGAACACATTTCCAGCAATGTACCAAGGAACTCCCGAAAGCAAAAGACCCTATTCCTGAAGGCTTAGTGGGACCACACTCCAGTGCGTCGCTCTTGACAGAGGGTACCTTCGCTTAAACCATACTCGACACGGGATCGCAGGTCACGTTACTGTACCATTCGTTTTACAACCGGTATCTGAAGCATTTACCCTTGACACCATTCGGTGCACTGGAGATTTGGGGTCTCAGTGCTGGTGATTATCCATACCACGGTTATTTGTCAGTGAAACTGGAGTTCTCGGAGGCCGATGTGGGAGTGTCTGAGGGTCTTGATACATTCGTGCTGGTTTCCCTGTTGAGAAGGGCTGTGTTTCAATTCTGGTGGGGACCAACTCCCCCCTGGTGAGGAGGCTCATGGGGGCCTGTAAGGAGAAGGCGAGGGAGAGCTTTTTGGAGACCCTCTTCCTGCACCCAGTGTTTCAAGGTGCTTTTGAGGAAGTGCGTGGCAGCTTTGGGCTGGATACCAAATTTAAACGAGGGACTGTGTGGTTCACCCAGTCGAATCCAATGGTGATACGGCCCGGGGAAATAGCGAAAGTGATGGAGACCCACCATATTTTCCGGAGTGCCTGAGGGCGAACCCTTCTTAGTGGACGCTCTGGAGAACCACAAGGGGGTGTCGGGATTTCCCGCTGGACTACTGGTGAGGTCGGAATTGCAGAAGCCCTCGGCGAGCAGGATGGCAGTGATCGTCAGGAATACTACGAAGAGGGAGGTCACCTTCAAGCGGGGGATGCCCCTGGCGCATTTGTGCCCGGTGACGGTAACGTTTAGCGCCCCCGTGAGGCACGTCGGGGAGAAACTATTGGAAAAGCGGGGGAAGTTGACCGCTGAGTCATTCAACTTCGGGGACTCCCCGGTGCCGCCGGGTTGAAAAAGGAGGCTGGTAGAGAAGATGTTCAAATTGGAAGGTGTATTTTCCATTGTCGGGTTTGATGTGGGTTGATCCAAGAGCACTCGTCACACTATCCGGGTGACCGAGGACACCCCGTTTAGAGAGAGATCGCGGCGACTAGCAGACATGGAAGACGTGCGGCAGCATTTGTGTAAGTTGAAGGAAGCTGGGATCATCACTGAGTCCCGAAGCCCCTATGCGTCCCCAGTAGTAGTGGCCCGGAAGAAGAACGGGAAGGTACACATGTGTGTGGACTATAGGACTCTGAACAGTATACGGTCCCGCGGGTCGAAGACGCACTGGCCTGTCTGAGTGGTGCAAAGTGGTTCAGTTTGCTGGATTTGAGGAGTGGATATTACCAGATCCCCATGAGTGAGGCCGACAAATAGAAGACGGCATTTATATGTCCCCTGGGATGCTAACAGTTCGAAAGGATGCCCCAGGGCATATCGGGAGCCCGTGCAAACTTCCAGCGGGTCATGGAGAAGACGGTTGGGTATATGAACTTGCTTGAGGTGTTCATGAATTTGGATGACCTCACAGTATTTGGATCCACCTTGGAAGAACACGAAGCGAGGCTACTGAAGGTGCTCGGCTGCCTGAAGGCCGCAGGATTAAAACTTTCCCTGTCTGTTATCTAAATCGGACACATAATTTCACAAATGGAGTAGCTGCAGACCCGGCTAAGATGGAAGCGGTGTCCACCTGGCCGAGGCCCCAGACTGTGAGCGCCCTGCGCTCGTTCCTGGGGTTCTGTGGTTATTATCGGAGATTCCTGACGGGCCACGCCAAAGTGGGTCACCCCTTGAATCAGCTTCTGTGTGGTTACCCTCCCCTGGGGAAGAAAGGGAGGGGAGGAGGGACAGGAGGGTGGAGAATATCTAAACCCGTCGGAGACTTTTGGACAGAGGTGGATGATTTCAGCCTGAAGCACCGGGCCGGGGAGCCGGAACATTGATGCGGATGCTTTGTCCCGACAGGTGCATGAGGGACTGGACAGGGACGAGGAGGGGGAGAGCGTTCCTGCCCCTGGGGTGACAGGTACATGAGGGACTGGACAGGGACGAGGAGGGGGAGAGCGTTCCTGCCCCTGGGATGACGGGTACATGAGGGACTGGACAGGGACGAGGAGGGGGAGAGCGCTCCTGCCCCTGGGGTGACAGGTGCATGAGGGACTGGACAGGGACGAGGAGGGGGAGAGCGTTCCTGCCCCTGGGGTGACGGGTACATGAGGGACTGGACAGGGACGAGGAGGGGGAGAGCGCTCCTGCCCCTGGGGTGACGGCCCTGTGTCAGTTTGCCATCACCGTGAAGGCAGAGGAAAAGGAGCGGCCGGATCGAGCAGCGGATCAATGGGCGGCTTCCGATGACGTCATTCCCCAGGTTCACTGTGACCTCACTGCTGCCGGAATTGAGTTCTGGGGAAGTGGCGGCTGCTCAGCGGGATGACCCATCCTCTGGGTCCCACCCCTCCTTGTCTTTCTTCCCGGACCTCCTGTCCCATGATCCTCTCGTATCCCCTTTTGCCAATCACCTGTCCAGCTCTTGGCTCTATCCCGCCCCCTCCTGTCTTCTCTTATCATTTTGGATCTCCCCCTGCCCCTCCAACTTTCAAATCCCTTACTCACTCCTCCTTCAGTTAATCCTGACGAAGGGTCTCGGCCTGAAACGTCGACTGCACATCTTCCTAGAGACGCTGCCTGGCCTGCTGCGTTCACCAGCAACTTTGATGTTTGTTGCTTGAGGTTTAATCGGATCTTGTTTGACATGCTCGGTACCCTGGAGATCAGCAAGAAGAGCAGGTGGAGTCAACATATTGAGATCTGGTTCATTGTTACAACTGTTACACGAAATGAAGCTACTGGGTACTCGCCATGTTATCTGATGTTTGAGCGCGAGGCGAGGTTGCCCATTGACCCTTGTTTTGGGACTGATGAGGGTGACGTCCCACCGAAGCCTTATCTGAAGTATGTTGTGATATGAGGAGCGAGCTGAAAAGCGCTTATGAATTGACTGGGGCTGCAGCCGCCAAGCAGAATCGAGGAAATAAGAGGAGGTATGATCAGAAAGTGAGGTTCTCTCAACTCCTACCGGGAGTCCGAGTCCTCATAAGGAATTTGGGGCTACCTGGAAAGTACAAGTTAGCTGTCTGCTGGGCGGTCACACCCTATGTGGTGGAGAGTCAGATGCCAAACCTACCAGTGTTCCGGGTGAAACGAGAAGAGGGGAAGGGACCTGTCAAGATTCTCCATCGGAACCACCTGCTGCCTCTGGGACAAGAGGTGCAGGTAGACACAGAGCCAGACTTGGAGCCTACACCAGTAGAGGACTCTGCGAAAACGCAGGGCGATTCATGGCCCACAGCGGGAAAGGCTAGGCTGGGCCGGGCCACGCACATGAGAGAGAAGCTGAATCGGAGGATGATGATCTGGATGTGAAGTACATGCTGCCTTTCACTAACTCCCCGTTGATTGAGGAAGAAAGCCCTGGCCCTTTTCCCACTGAGTCAGGTGAGGTGGAGGGGGTGGGTGAGTTGTAGGCTGCCTGGGTTACAGCAGGACATTGAAGGAGAGGAAGCGGGGCCTGGACACGGGACAGAGGGCTCCGAGTTGTGGGGGTGGGGGTGGGGGCAAGCAGACACGAAGTGTCACCAGTAGCGTCTGAGTCTGAAGAGTTAGGTGAGGAGGTACGGATGTGTAGACCACCGTAGGTTGGCCTACGTAGCGCCTGGGGAACAGTGCGTGATCTCTGCTGTTGTGGCGAGCTATGTCACTGCCTTTTGCATCTGGATTGGACTTCGTGTTTGTAGGAAGGGTTGGCGAACTATCTCAACGTCATGAGGACATGACTAAATTTGGTTGGGGGAGAGTGTAACGCGCTGTAAGGGTTCACTGCTATGTAATGGTTTTTTTGTAATGTTCACTGCTGAAGGAATGGTTTCTCTGTAGCAGCAATGTTTTGGTTATGGGCGGAGATAACCGGACTGTTGATGCATGTTAGCCAATCAGGATTTTGTTGCCCTGTCTTGTGATTCTGGAAGCAGCTGCTTTTGCGGGCTTTTGCGAAAAGGAGAGAGAGAGAGATGAAGAGTGAAGACGCGAACGGAGAAATGTGTTAGATCGCCGAACGGGGTCGTCTCCGAGCGGAGGCCCAAAGGAGGAGATCGATGGAGGAAGAAGAACAACTGAACTGCGTGAGCTCCAACTTCGTGCGCACAGGACTGTTTAATCAGATTGGTGCCTTATTGTTATTTTATATAACTTTTCTCTGCTGACAATGCAATCAAAGTAATAATCGTTTAATTGCATATTGTGTACTGTTTGTTATTTCGGGGTACTGATTTATAACAGGGGACATCGCGCAGCATCCACCCCGACGAGATTTATTAAATTTGGCGGGGCGGGGGGATTGTCACCCCCTGATTAAGCCTAGAGGAAGCGCGTGTTACAATACATTTCCCTTCCATTTATAAAATAGTTAACCCTTTCATTTCTTCTTCCATACACTTCCCGACACTGTGCTCCATCTGCCAATTTTTTGCCCATACTCCTAAAATCTGATTCAGTCCACCATTTCGTTTGCCCCCATTACTAATTCTCGTTTACCCACGGCCGGAAATTCACTCTCTCCTCCCTTTAGCACGTCATGTAGCTGAAGAAACCTTTGGTGTCCTCTTTTATATCACTGTCTAGCTTAAATTCGTATTCCATCTTTACGTTCTTAATGACTTTTTAGTTGACTTCTTTTGGTTTTCATAAGCTTCCGAATTGTCTAACTTCCCACTATTTTTTTTTTACTCAATTATATCGCCTCTCTTAGATTTTTATGCTGGCATTGACATTCCTGCGAAATTCTTCTTCTTTTGTGATGTATTTATCCCGAGCCTTCCGAATTGCTTCCGGAAATTCCAGCCATTGCTGCTCTGCCGTAGTCCCTGCCAGTGTTCCCTTCCGATTAATTCTGGCCGATTGTAATTGTCTCTGTGATTACCGGTACTCTGCTGTAATACCAGCACATCCGGTTCAGCTTCTCCTTCTCAAACCTCAAGGTGAGCTCAGAAACATTCTGCTCATTTGCCCCTAAAGGTTGTTTTGCTTTCAGGTTTCCAGTCAGTTTCTCTTCATTGCCCCACACCCAGTGCAGGAGAGCAGATCCTCCAGTGGGTTCAAACGTCAGCTGCCTTAAAAAGCGATCTCGAAGGCACTCTAGAAATTCCCAGAAATGGAATCCAGGATTAACCTGATTTTCCCCATCTACACGCATATTTAAATCCCCCATGACTATTCTACCATTTCCCTTTCGGTAAGCATTCACTGTGTCCCGTTGTAATTTGTAGGTCACATCCTCACTGCGGTTGCGTGGTCTGAACAGGGTCTTTTCACCTTGTAGTTCCTCAGCTCTATCCACAATGATTCAACACCTTCCGCCCTTATATCACCTCTTTCTAATGATTTGATTTTGTTTGTTTGTTTGGTTTTTTTTAACAAACAGAGCTATGCTACCACCTCTGCCTTCCAGCCTGTTTTTTCCATACTATATGTATCCTTGGATACTAATCTCCCAGCTACAATCTGCTTTCAGCTATTGTCGTCAGTCATTAGTCGCAGAGGCGGTCATTAAGATGGGGCGGCTTTTCACCAATTTAAAAAAAAAGTGTTTATCCAAACCCCGCCCTATATTTTCACGTTAGCCCGTTATTCATGTGGAAGTTGGAGACTAGAGAACTGGCAGTGGATTGGCCACCCAGTATCACACCAGCCCTACAGTTGTCTGGGGACGTCAGACTGTGAGGTACTGAGCAGGAAAGGGAATAGATAGACATATCCACAGAACAAATGCTGCGCGGCATTCTGGAGCAGTACATTGATTGGCATATGGCGGGACACCGAGTTTATGAGTCACCATGACGGTGTTTTACTCCCTCACGTCCACGCCCCCTCCCTCCACCACACAGACTACCCTAATGTCCCGGAACTGCCGGTAGCGGGGAAAACCCGCCCGGAAATAACACCTTGGCCATCAGGCGGTGAATGAGAGGAAACAGAGCCCGGGCTGGAGACACACAGCGGCCCGCACTGGCTAGTGCTCAGGACGCCGCTTTATTCATGAACTGAAGCACCGAGGTGACCGGATATTTCACCGCGCCGATCAGCTGCTCCCTGAATTTCGACTGAGTCACCGCGTAAATAAATGTATTCGTGCAGCAGCTGAAATTCCTCAGCAAAACTCCGACATAGTGAAAGATCCATTCGGAATCACTGAAATCAGATCCTTTTCCTGCGACTTGATAATATATGACATTTACAACGTATGCCATCCACAGGAGGATGAAGTTGCCGGACAGTGTGAAGAGTAAAACCACAGATCTCCTCCTGCTCTCCATCTCCGGGTCACTGCGGTTCTCCCCCTTGCTCTGACCCTTCAGCCCCTTACGGACCCGACTGGCCACTAAAATGTGTCTGACTGTCAGAGCGTTGAGCAGCAGGATCCCAGCGAAAGGGAGGAACGGAGTTAAAACCATATCCAGCCAGTCATATACCATCCATCCAGGGTCAGTGAAAAAATTGTTTATGGTTCTACAAAACCACGGTACGTTATCGATGATCACGCTGTGTTCAAACGTGAAGTATCGGGGTATGTTTTTCAGACAGAACAGCATGCCGGTTGTTGTCAGAACCACAGCCGCATTTTTCCCGGTGCAATATTTTGTTTTCAGCTTCTGGCTGCAAATGGCGACAAACCGATCAAAGGTGAAAGTGACGGTGAACCAACCGAACAGTCGGTGGCTGCGTACGTCAGTGAATCGATAACACTGCAGACAGGGGTGATGTCCAGAAAATTCCACGGGAAGTAATACCAATTGATTCGAGACAAAATGACCTCGGTGACAATAGTCAGTAGATCCGCCGCTGCCATGGCCACCAGGTAGCGAGTGGTGCAGGTAGAGAGGCCGCACTTTCCCCGGGACAGGATCACAATCGCCATTAAATTGACTGGAGAGAGAGAGAGAGAGAGGGGGGGAGAGAGAGAGAGGTGTGGGAGTGGGGGAGAACCGACCCTAGCATTACTGAACACATTCTCCAGGAATTAAAGAGGGATCGGACTTCAGCTAAAGATCAAGCGTGCCAGAGTCTGTGAACGGCTGCTAATCTAACATCGGACACGGGTCACACTGTCTCTGACCTGCCTTTTTCAGTATGAAGATACGACGATGTGTGAACAATCGTCGAGGATAAAAATAAGCTGTATGAACAACAACGATCGGTGCTGATCCCGATTCCAGTCACTGACGGAGCCGGTTTCACTGATTTAACCGTGACTGACCAGGCCTCCTGAAGCTCAGCGTCTGATTGGACCGAGAAGGGATACAGAGGGGAGCAACGCACGCGAAATACTGGCGGGACCCAAAAAAAAATCTATCGTTTCGGGGGCGAGACCTATCTTCAGGTCGATACAGCGCCCAATTTACGACGGGTCTCAGGAACAACTTGGTAACCAGAGACTGAATGACTCCGTTAACGGATTAATTCTCCAGCACAGTTCAATTCGATAACACGCGGCAGCAGATGCATGGACACTGGTTCAGGTGATCTGTGCCAGACTCCACCGGGAAACGTGAAACACTGGACCAGGGGTTCTGTCTGAATAATAACTCAGTACAAGTGAACTTCACAATGTAAACCCATCCCAGTCACCCCTTCACGGGGACCCTCCGTTTCCCAGCTGTGGGACAACTCTGGACAAGGTCCCATTAAAAGCCTCCCAGTTACACCGTCCAGGAGAACTGCCCGCCCCGGTACTGGGACAAATCTGGACAAGATAATATTAAAGGCAAAAACAAAGTTCAGGTCGATCCCCTGAGTTAGAGGAGAGACCGGGGATTCGTTCATCTTGTCATTAAATATGAAATAATCAGGATGTTGAATTGATAGTATAAATATCTTTGACGGATATCTATGCAAAGATCATCAACTTGGAAGCTTGTCGATTGATCATAAACAGGTTCACACCGGTTAACACACGGAAATACCAAACATAAACTGCTCTGCTCACTCACCAGGAACTCCAGTGACGGCAATGAACAGGTACAATATTTTCTGCACACTGTAGTACCGTTTCAACATTGCCGACATTTCCCCTGCGCGGCAATGTGTCCCCCTGTGCCTCAGGCGGTCTATTGGAATGAAATGTTGAAGCACCACATGTCCCGGGTTTATAAACACCATCTAACGACCCCACAGGGACAGACTTCAACATATTGTATAATAAAACTCCTTAACTTATTTAGAAACCTATTACATCAGACAGGTGCCATCCCTGCGGTGACAGGTTGTGATTAATTTAGTGAATTAATTTTTAGACCACTTGTGTGAGTTAATTTGTCCCAGTAACAGCATCAGAACCTTCGAGGTGTCTTATCAATAGCATTTGCTTCCACTGTAAATATGTACTTCAGGAAAATGGAAATCATTTATCAAATACAGAATATTGAAATAAAGTCTGTAAAATTGCATTGAATCGCCCACTATTGCCATTCTCGTCAACGGTATAAACTCTTGATGTAGTTGGTGTTTTTGTGGACTCGACCTAGAGGGTCCTTTGTAAGCTGTCTGTGTGTGGCGACATGAATAACCACTTTCCGATCCATGAAACCTTCCAACTACTTCACTGACTTAGTCATAGTCAGAACATTTGGGGCCTCGTCCCAAAACTACCCCTGACCCTACCGCATGGCCATAAAACTCAACAGTCCAGTGGTGGTGGGGTGAGAATTTCTTAATCATATCACCCCACATATGTCAAAGAACATGGCGGAGAGCTGGAAAGGTACATGAAACTTCCGTTATGTGTGTGTGTGTGTGTGTGTGTGAGACTGTGTGTGTGTCTGTGTGTGTGACTGTGTGTGTTTTGTGTGTGTGTGTGTGTGTGTGTGTGCGCGCGAGTATCTGTATGTGTGTGCATGTGTGTCTGTCTGCGAGAGTGTCTCTGTGTGTGACTGTGTGTGTGTGTGTGTGTGTGTGTGTGTGTGTGTCTGTGTGTGTGACTGTGTGTGTTGTGTGTGTGTGTCTGTGTGTGTGTGACTGTGTGTGTGTGTGTGTGTGTGTGTTTCTGTGACTGTGTGCGCGAGTGTCTGTGTGTGTGTGTCTGTGTGTGTGACTGTGTGTGTTGTGTCTGTGTGTGTGTGTCTGTGTGTGTGACTGTGTGTGTTGTGTCTGTGTGTGTCTATCTGTGTGTGTCTGTGTGTGTGTCTGAGTGTGTGTCTGTGCGTGTGTGTGTCTGTGTGTGTGTGTGTGTGTGTGTGTGTTTCTGTGTCTGTGTGCGAGAGTGCCTGTGTGTGTGCTTTCACGCACTTTCAAATCTTGTGCATCCCCAATCTGCGCGCACCGCTAAAACTCTGCAACCCCCACATTCAAATTAGATTCTCCAAGTAACAGTGACTTCAAACACTTCACATCATGGCTGCCTGAACCATAAATTCAAATTGCATTTATTGCTAATGTTTGTACGAATGAAAGAACCTTGATATTCGTCACAGCCCCAAATCAGCAGGCACCCCGACATACACATTGGATTATACCAAATCCTTTCGCACTCCAAATTCCATATGCACACCACGTTCGCCGATAAACTCCTAAATTTACGGAGATACCCAAATCTGTGTGCACCCCCAAGTTAACAGACACCACAAAACGCCGACACCAAATCTGACACACCCGAACTCGGTGCGCATCTCCAAGTCTGCCGGCAATACCAAATGTGTGTGAAGCCTTCAATTTACCAAAACCCCCAAATCCCGAGATTCGTGTGCATCCCCAAACCCAAAGACGCTCCAAATCGGCTGGTATCACCAAATTAATCTGTACCCCGAAATACTCGTAAACTTCACTAAATCTGCATGCACCGCTAAATTCATGTTGATTGGCGTATTCTTAACATCCGCCTACATCAGAGCGCATCCCCAAATCAGTATGGACCGCCAAATCCGTGTGCGCCCGCAAATTAGAGCATGATCCCAAATCATTGTGAACCCCAATTCCGTGCGCAACCTAAAACCAATGACTCCGAAATATGCACATCAGTACCCAGAGGAAGAAAAATTTTAAACAGGTTACAAAATAAATGCTTCTACCTTAAAAGATTAGTAAGAAAAACAGCTCAAAGTTCAATGACATCCTAAATCTGTCGGCACACCAAAGTCTCACACATCCTCAACTCCGTGTGCAATCCCATATTCTTCGACCCTTCCTAAATCAGTGCACATCTCCAAATCCATGTGCAGTCCCCTAAAATGCAAGGCTAAATTCAAAGTTCAGGACACCCCAAATCCAAGTGCAGCCACAAATCTACCAATACACGTAGAATTGTGTCCACCCGCAAATCAGTGGGTACACCAACAAACCTATGTACTTACATGGAGCACCCAAATTAACTGACAGCTCGAAATCTGTGTGCAGCTCCAAATCTAGCAGCGCTCTCAAATCTGTGCGCACCTCTAAATCCATGTGCAAGCCCTTCAGTCATCGAACCCCAGGTTTGCCGACACCTCCCGAGATGTGCACGCATCCCCAAATCGATATGTCGACGCACATCCAACACCCAAAGGGACCCAGAATCATGCGGATCCAAGGCGACCTTGCTTTGTGGATCCAGAATTGTCTTGCACAGAAAAGGCAGAGAGTGGTTGTAGACGGGTCATGTTTTGCATATAGGTCGGTGACCGGTGCTGTGCTTCAGGGATCTTCTCTGGGAGCCCTTCTCTTCGTGATTTTTATAAATTACATGAAATGAGGAAGTGGAGGGATGGGCTATTAAATTTGCTGATGACACAAAGGATGTCAGTGTTGTGGACAGTGTGAGTGGCTGTCAGAGGTTACAGCGGGACATCGACGGGATACAAAACTGGGCATAGAGGTGGCAGATGGAGTTCAACCCAGATAAATGTTGTTCAACCCAGATACCATCATTTAGGAAGGTCAAATATGATGGTAGAATATACTATTATTGGTAAGACTGCTGGCAGTGTGAACGATCAGAGGGATCTTGGGGTCTAAGTCCATACAACACTCAAAGTTGCTGCGCAGGTTGACTGTGTGGGTAAGAAGGCATGTGGTGCATTGGCATTCATCAACCGTGGGATCGAGTTTAAGAGCTGAGAGGTAATGTTACAGCTATATCTGACCCTGGTCAGACCACACTTGGAGTACTACATAGCCTCAAGATTCGGGGGTGTAGATTTAGGATGGAGATGAGGAGGAACTTCTTTTTCCCAGAGAGTGATGAATCTGTGGAATTATCTGCCCAATTCGCAGTGGAGGCTACATGAGTAAATATGTTTAAGACAAGTTTGAATAGACGCTTGCATATTGGGGGAATTAAGAGTTGTGGGGGAAATACAGGTAGGCAGAGATGAATCCATGGCCAGCTCAGCCATGATCATATTGAATGGCGGAGCAGGCTCGCCGGGTCAGATAACCTATTTCTGCTACTTTTTCATGTGTTCTTATGTTCACAGCCGGGCTTGGGACCGCCTCAGACAGACTTAAAGGAAAAAAAAAACAACAACTGATATTTGATCTTTTTCATCTTTATAAATAACTCTCTCTCTGCTACAGAAGCCGAGCCATCCTTGTGTGAGCAGGTCAGAGACACAGGACGGGCACTTGCTGGTGTACATTCCAGAGGTGAGTGGCGAGGACCCCGTCCCATCAGTCTCAGCTTGGTCCTGACGGTTGCAGGGGAGGGGGGGAAGGTGCGACTGGGACAGTGGGGGAGCAGGCGACGTGCGGAGGAGATCTCGTACTGAATCGCCAACCCACCGCTCGGCCTACAGATGCACAAGTTCCTGCCTGTCGAAGTGCTTGCACTTCTTCACCGAGTCTTCGTGGTGGAGAATCTTCAGGACGCCTACGTGACCGTCTACGACTACTACGAGAATTGTAGGCACCTGGCCCCTCCCCTTTCCCCTCCCGAACCACTCACTGCAACCCTGCCAGCGGACACACCTCCTCCCTGTTCCCTGCCCAGAGGTTTCTGCCCCACTGCCCTCTCCGCAGTCCCACTGAATGTCACTCCTTGCCCCTTCAGACCGCTGGGCACCCCTCCCTCCAATCCCTCTCCTTACGCGCTCCATATCCCTCTACACAGCTCCCTCCAATCCCTCTCCTTACGCGCTTCATATCCCTCTACACAGCTCCCTTTGTCCAACACCCTACCCATTCACAAATTCACTCCTCTGCACTCACCCTCTCGCCTCTCCCTCAAACCCTTCGCATCCCGTTCCTCATGTTCTCGAACACTCCATCCACTTGCTCATTGCGTCACATCTTCCCGTCCAATTCCTCCCCACCCGACCCGCCCTCAATCTCCGTCCACTCCTCTGGCTCTATCTCCCCTGATTCTCCGAGCCCGTCGCCCCTCGGTCCCCTCCCTTATCTCACTGCGTCACATCCTCTCGTCCAGTTCCTCTCCACCCGACCAGCACCCGCCCCCCAACACTCCGTCCGATCTTCTGCCCCCATCTCCTCGATTCTCAGAGCCCGTCGCCCCTTGGTCCCCTCCACTCGCTCTGCACGCCCATCCCACCCAGCCCCCGGACCCAAAACGATCCCCCGTGCACACCTTTGACCTCCCTGCACTCACACTCTGACAGCTTCTCCTCACCCAGTTCTGCTCAATCACGCCCTTTCATCTCCATTGCCTCCTACCCTCTACTCGCCCCTACTGCCACACCTTCCCCTCCCTCTCCTGCAGACCCCTCCACGCTCCTGAAGAGTGGCGTCTCATGCGGTCCACGCCACTCCCTTTCTCTCCCCTCCCTTCCTCCAGCCCATCTGACTATTGAATCCCTCCCATTTTATCCCCGTCAGATGAGGCCGCCATCGCTGGATACCACTGGCCAGCACCAGGTGAGATCCCGCGGAGACCCTTCCACCGCGAGGGCGATGTGGCGAGTTTGACCGCTCCCCCCCCCACCCCGCCCACCGCTGCCCGCGCTTCCCTCCCACCTCCCTGACACCATTCCTCAGGGCTGGATGCGGCCTTCTCCTGTGGGCGTGTTCCTTTCCAGGGTCAGCATGCAGAGCGGGTTGGTCATGTATGAGGTCCTCCCACCGTTTACTGAGGCGTGCATTAGAACAAAGGGTATCTGGGAATACAGGTCTACAATTCAGTGAAAGTGGCTTCACGGGTAGATCGGGTCGTATAGAAAGCTTTCGACGCATTGACCTTCAAAACACGAAGCACTGAGTGCAGGAGATTGGACGTTATGTTGAAGTTGTAGAACCGTTCAAGAGGCCTTATTTGAAATTCTGGTCAACTACCTACAGGCGAGATTAACTGAGTGCAGAGACACTTTACAGGGTTGTTAGAAGAAAGACCGTTACAGCGCAGTGCAAGCGCTTCGGCCGACAATGTTGCCGGGCCTTGAGGAACTGGGATTTCGGGAAATGTTGAATAGGGTCGGACTTAATTCCCAGGAACGCGGACGACTGAGGTGAGATTCGATCGAAGTATACAGAATTATGAGGGAAATAGATTGGGTAAATGCAAGCAGGCTTTTCCCACTGAGGTTGCGCAAGAATAGAGGTCAAGGATTAAGGGTCAAAGTGAAATGCTTAGGGGGAACATGAGGAGGAACTTCTTCCCTCAGAGGGTGGTGAGCGTGCGGAACCAGCTGCCAGCAGAAGTGTTGGATGCAATTTTGATTTCAACAGTTAAGTTTGGATCAGTATATACAGGTCGGAGGGTTCTGGAGGGCTATGGCCCTGGTGCAAATCAGTGGGACTAGACACAGTTACGGTCGGCAAGGACTAGACGTGTTCTTCGCCAGAAGGACAGCAGCAGTCACAGGAGGTGATCACCCGCCGTGTAATTCCGAGGAGACAAAGGTAGAAAATGGTATCCCTCCCTCACACCGTCACGCACCGACAGGTCGGACGCCGGGCTTAAGCCAGCAGTATCCGATCTCCCCATAAACCCACAAAATGGTCAGAGGGAAATGCCGTTTAACAGAGCAACACAACGCAGGCTGAATGGCAGGATTCTCAGCGGTGAGGAAGAGCAGAGAGATCTCGGGGTCTACGTCCACAGATCCCTGAAAGTCGTCACGCAAGTTTACAGGGTGTTTAGGAAGGCGTACGTTGTGCTGGGTTTCATTATTCGCGGGGCTGAGCTCAGGAGCCACGAGGTGATGCTGCAGTTCTGCAAAACCCTGGTTAGACACAACTGGGACTATCTTGTTCAGTTCTGGTCGCCTCAGTTATAGGAAGGACGTGCAAGCTTTAGAGAGTGTGCACAGCAGATTCGCCAGGATGCTGCCTGGATTAGAGAAAGTGTCTAATGAAGATACGTTGAGCGACCTTTTCCCTTTGGAGCGAAGAAGAAGGAGAGGTGATTTGATAGAGCTTTACAGGATGATAAGAAGCACAGATCAAGTGGATGGTTAGAGACTGTTTTCCGAAACAGAAATGGACGATTCGAGGGGGCATAGTTTCTCGGTGACCAGAGGGAAATATACGGGGGATGTCAGAGATGGCCACATGGATGACAGAAAACTGCAGGGCTCTGTGGGAGAGAAGGATTGGATTGACCTTAAAATTTTGTCACAACATAGTGGGCCGAAGGACCTGTACTGTGCTATGATGTTTGAACATGGAAAAGTACATCACAGAAACAGACCCTACTCTAAGATTAATCTATGGTATCAATCTAATATCAGTCTAAGGGACCAGGAGGATGATGGACTGATGGGTCGGTGCCTGTGCTGTTCAAGAGGCTGCTAATGTAGCTGCTTCTCCCACCAACCCTGACAGGAAGTTCCACGCACCCACCAATCTCTGTGTGAAAATCCTACCTCTGACATTCCCGCCAGTACTTTCCACTCACATTAGATATCCCCCCCCCACCCCAATTTATTGAGCTGGAAAGAGTGCAGGAGATTGTGGAGAATGCTGCTGGCTCTCGAGGGCCAGTGTTATATCAAGATGATAGGTAGCTTTGGATTTTAATCCATGGCGAGCAGAGGACCGAGGGACGACCTTGCAGGTGCATATTAAATTCCGGGGGCCCTAGATGACGTAGATACTTGCAGTGTTATCCCAGGGAACGGGATCTTCCAAAGGGAGCACTGGCTTCCTGAGAGAAAGGGAGAGATTTAAAAGGGGACTGGAGGGAGATCATTTTCACCCAGAGGGTGGTGAGATTACGGAACGTAATGAGCTGCTAGTGGAAGTACCAGAGACAGGTACATTAACAACATTAAAAGGCCTTCCAATAGAAGCGCCTTTAAAGACGAAAGATGATCTTCGTCCCAAGTACGTCAAACAGAGAGTGAAATGTATCACTGGTGTCAGGGAGGATTGTGCTGGGGCCTGCCGGCAAGCGCCACGCTTCTAGCACCAACGTAACCTGCCCACAGCTTACTAACCCTTGTGGCACAGATCACGCTTAATTTAAACCCCTTCTCTATCGAAAAGCCTGTGGTCCGTGGGAGGAAACCGGGCACACAGAGGAAACCAGCATGGTCATGGAGAGAACCGACAAACTCCTTTCAGAGAGCGGCGGGAATCAAACCTCGGTTGGTGATCGCTGGCCAGGGGAAATGATTGGCATAGACCATCCTGCGTGACTTAAATCCATTGCTTCTATTTCGCAGCGAAGGATGCCACAGGAACGCGACTGCGACGGAAGAGGACGTTTCTCCACAAGGGCTAAGATCAATGTATCAGTAACTTGTAATCACTTCTAATAAATACATTTCTTAATCTATCAGTGTCACGCTGTATCTCTGTACCAAAGCACAGGATCACACAGAGAGTTGTAAAGGTTAAACAAAAATAGGTATTTCATTAACCAAGGAGGCAAGCGAGGTCTTGAATAACTCGGGCAAATCTTCACTGGAGGAGAATCAGGACAGTCAAGAACTTGAGGGGTTGGAACTGCCTCTTTATTTGTTCAGCGGTTTGAACGGGGCACGACTGCGCACGCGCGTGGACGTCAACCGGCGGCAACAGTGGGAAGAGTTTAAAAAGAAGACAGCTTTATACAGCGGGCGACAGAGTAGAGGGAGACAGTGTAGGAAGGTTTTGGCTCAACGGGGCTTCTGCCATAAACGGTCGAGGCGAGGTAGGTTACTTGTGTAGAATACAGACAGAAAGAATGTGTGTGAGGCCGGTTTTCTGTGCTTGGTGTCATATGTGGGAGGTCCTGGAGACTCCCAGCCTCCCAGACGGCCATATCTGCACCAGGTCCGCCCAGCTGCAGCTCCTTAGGGACCGCGTCAGGGAACTGGAGCTGTAGCTCGATGACCTTCGTCTGGTCAGGGACAGTGAGGAGGTGATAGAGCGGAGCTATAGGCAGGTAGTCACTCCGGCGCCTGAGGAGACAGATAAGTGGGTAACAGTCAGGAGAGGGAAGGTAAAGAGCCAAATGCTAGAGAATACCCCAGTGGCTGTCCCCCTTAACAATAAGTAGTCGTGTTTGAGTACTTTTGGGGGAAAAGTCCTACCTGGGGTAAACAACAGTGGTCGAGCCTCTGGCACAGAGTCTGGCCCTGTGGCTCAGAAGGGTAGGAAAATGAAGAGGATGGCAACAGTAAGGGGGTCAAACAGGCGATTCTGTGGACGTAGGAAAGAAACGCGGATGGTAGTTTGCCTCCCAGGTGACAGGGTCCGTGAAGTTTCTGATCGCGTCCACGATATCTTGCAGTGGGAAGGCAACAGCCAGATGTCGTGGTACATATTGGTACCAACCATATAGGTAGGAAAAGGGAGGAGGTCCTGAAAACAGACCACAGGGAGTTAGGAAGGAAGTTGAGAAGCAGGACCTCAAAGTTAGTAATCTCGGGATTACTGCCCGTGTCACGTGATAGTGTGTGCAGGAATCGGATGAGGTAGAGTATAAATGCGTGGCAAGGGGCAGTGATTCCGATTTTTGGATCATTGGGACCTCTTTTGTGAACTGTACAAAAAGACAGGCTGCACTTGAATTCCAGGGGACCAATATTCTGGCAGGGAGGTTTGCTCAGGCTATTGATGAAAGTTTAAACTAGAATTGCCGGGGGGCGGGATGCTGGCAACCGAATTGAACTGACGGAGGAAAGGGAGGTTGGTTGACAAATAGAGAAAGATAGACAGATAGACGTAATTTGTTGATCCTGAGGGAAACTGGGTTTCGTTAGAGTTGCGCCACCAAGAATAGAGTATAAATGTAGCAATATAAAACCATAAATAATTAAATAATAATATGTAAATTATGCCAGATGGAAATAAGTCCAGGACCAGCCTATTGGCTCAGGGTGTCTGACCCTCTAAGGGAGAGGTTGTAAAGTTTGATGGCCACAGGCAGGAATGACTTCCTATGACGCTCTGTGCTGCATCCCCGTGGAATGAGTCTCTGGCTGAATGTACTCCTGTGCCCAACCAATACATTACGTAGTGGATGGGAGACATTGTCCTAGATGACATGCAACTTGGACAGCATCCTCTTTTCAGACACGATCGTCAGAGAGTCCAGTTCCATCCCCACATCACTGGCCTTACGAATGAGTTTGTTGATTCTCTTGGTGTCTGCTACCCTCAGCCTGCTGCCCCAGAACACAACAGCAAACATGATAGCACTGGCCACCACAGACTCGTAGAACATCCTCAGCATCGTCCGACAGATGTTAAAGAACCTCAGCCTCCTCAGGAAATGGAGACGGCTCTGACCTTTCTTGTAGACAGCCTTAGTGTTCTTTGACCAGTCCATTTTATTGTCATTCGTATCCCCAGGTATTTGTAATCCTCCACCATGTCCACACTGACTCCCTGGATGGAAACAGGGGTCACCGGTGCCTCAACCCTCCTCAGGTCCACCACCAGCTCCTTAGTCTTTTTCACATTAAGCTGCAGATAATTCTGCTCACACCATGTGACAATGTTTCCTACCGTAGCCCTGTACTCAGCCTCATCTCCCTTGCTGATGCATTCAACTATGGCAGAGTCATCAGAAAACTTCTGAAGATGGCAAGGCTCTGTGCAGTAGTTGAAGTCCGAGGTGTAGATGGTGAAGAGGAAGGCAGACAAGACAGTCCCCTGTGGAGCCCCAGTGCTGCTGGTCACTCTGTCGGACACACAGTGTTGCAAGCACACGTACTGTGGTCTGCCAGTCAGGTAATCAAGAATCCATGACACCAGGGATGGTGCAGGGCGGATGGTGTTGAACACACCGGAGAAGACAAAAAACATGACCCTCACAGTGCTCGATGGCTTGTCCAGGTAGGCGTAGACACGGTTCAGCAGGTAGACGATGGCATCCTCAACTCCTAGTCGGGGCTGGTAGGCGAACTGGAGGGGATCTAAGTGTGGCCTGACCATAGGCTGGTGCTGCTCCAGAACAAGTCTCTATAGGGTCTTCATGATGTCGGAGGTCAATGCCACCGGTCTGTAGTCATTGAGGCCACTGGGGCGCGGCGTCTTCGGCACAAGGACGAGGCAGGACGTCTTTCACAGCACAGGAACCCTCTGGAGACTCAGGCTCAGGGTCTCTATCTTCTCAGATAGAGAAGAGACGCGCTCTGATCGAAATTTGAGATGTATCTATCTTAAAGCGAGGAGTATTATGAATAATACGGATGAGCTTAGGGCGTGATCAGCACTTGGAGCTATGATGTTGAGGCCATTACAGAGACTGGGATGGTTCAGGGGGAGGAAATCAAGTGCCAGGCTTGAGATGTTTCAGAAAGGATATGTAGGGAGGCAAAAGAGGTGGGGGCGTGGCACTGTTGATCAGGGATGGTGTCACAGCTGCAAAAAAGGAGGATGTCAGGGAGGGGTTGTCTACAGAATATCAATTGGTGAAAGTTAGGAATAGGAAGGAGTCAATAAGTCGACTGTTTTTTTATTGAGCACCCGAAAGTAACAGGCCATCGAGGAGCAGATAGGGAGACAGATTCCGCAAAGGTGTAATGGTGATACGGTTGTTGTGGTGGGATATTTACCATTGATTGGCATCTCCATAGAGTGAGGGGTTTACATAGGGTGGAGCTTGCCAGGTGTGTTCAGGAAGGTTTCTTGACACAATATGTAGAAAAGTCTACAAGAGGAGAGGTTGTACTTGATCTACAATTGGAAAATGAACCTGGTCAGGTGTCAGGTCTCTCAGTGGGATAACTTTTTGGAGATAGTGATCACAATTCTATCTCCTTTACTTGTGCCTTGGAGAGGGATAGGAAATACAAGTTAGGGGAAATTTGAGGCCATCAGGCAAGAAATTGGAAGCATAAATTGGAAACAGATGTTCTCAGGGAAACGTACGGAAGAAATGTGGCAAATGTTCAAATGTAGAAAGCGGCCAGTGCGTGAGTGGCCCAGTGAAGGAGTGGAGCTTTGAGGCTTTGACTCGAAAGATTCTGGCTGTTTTGGCGGTTGGTCTGTGCAATCAAGTCAATCAAAATTTGAATTGATCAGCAGAAACCCGTTGATTAGACAATCAAGATTTGAATAGCTCAGACTCAGCAAAAAGCAGCTGATTGGGCAGTCGAGGTCAGGTGACCAAACATTTTGAAAAGCTCAAACAGATACATAGAGGGATAGCTCAAGCGAATAGGCCAGTGCATGAGTGGGCCAGTGACGGAGTGGAGATTTGAGGCTTTGACTCGAGAGGCTTCGACGAGAAGAGGCGGAGGACAAGCTAGCTCGCAGTTAGTTTTTAAAATGTCTCCTGAGACGGTGATGTGCCTCTCATGTGAGATGTGGCAGTCTTGGGGGAATTCCCCTCTCCCGCAGAGTCACATCTGCCAGAAGTGCATACGGCTGGGCGATCTGGAAGACTGTGCAAGGAATCTGGAGCAGCAGCTGGATGACCTTCGATTCATAAGGGAGAATGAGGCAGTCACAGATGAGAGCTACAGGGAGGTAGTCACACCTAGGCTGTCGGAAGCAGGTCGTTGGGTGACAGTCAGAAGGGGGAAAGCGAAGGTGAGCAGACAGGTAGTGCCGAGCACCCCTGAATAATGAGTTCACCGTCCTGGATACTGTTGGCGGTAACTACCGACCAAGTGTGAGACACGGTGACAGGGCCTCCGGCACTGAGTCTGACCCTGTGGTGCAGAAGGGTGGGACGGAGAAGAGGAGAGCTGTCGTCATTGGAGACTCTATAGTCAGGGGAGCAGACAGCAGATTTTGTGGACGTGAGAAGGACACCCGCATGGTTTGTTGTCTCCTGGGTGTCAGGGTCCGGGATGTCTCTGACCGGGTGCATGAAATCCTGGTATGAGAGGGAAAGCAACCAGAAGTCGTGATACATGTTGGGACCAACGACATAGGCAGGAAGAGGGATGAGGTCCTGAAGTGTGAGTTTCGGGGCTGAAGAAAAGGACCTCAAGGGTGGCGTTCTCAGGATTGCTGCCAGTGCTACGTGACAGTGATAGTAAGAATTGCAGGAGATGGCAGTTGAATGCGTGGCTGAGAAATTGGTGCGGGGAGCAGGGTTTCAGATTTTTAGATCATTGGGATCTCTTCTGGGGAAGGTGAGGCCAGTACAGATTGGATGGGTTGCACCTGAACTCGAGGGGGAGCAATATCCTTGCAGGTAGGTTTGCTAGCATGGTTCGGGACGGTTTAAACTAATTTGCGACGGGGATGGGGCCCGGAGCGATAGAGCAGTGAACGAAGTGCTTGGAGTAAAGCTAGATCTAACATACAGAGAGGCTTTGAGGAAAGAGAAGCAGAATAAACGGTGTAAAGACAGTAAGGTAGAAGGGCTGAAATGTGTGTACCTCAATGCAAGAAGCATCAGGAACAAAGGTGATGAACTGAGAGCTTGGATACATACATGGAAATATGATGTAGTGGCCATTACAGAGACTTGGCTGGCACCAGGGCAGGAATGGATTCTCAATATTCCTGGATTTCAGTGCTTTAAAAGGGATAGAGAGGGCAGAAAAAGGGGAGAAGGGGTGGCATTGCTGGTCAGGGATACTATTACAGCTACAGAAATGGTGGGTAATGTAGCAGGATCCTCTTTTGAGTCAATATGGGTGGAAGTCAGGAACAGGAAGGGAGCAGTTACCCTGTTGGGGGTATTTTATAGGCCCCCTGGTAGCAGCGGAGATCCAGAGGAGCGGATTGGGAGGGAGATTTTGAAAAGGCGCAGAAATAACAGGGTTGTTATCATGGGTGACTTTAACTTCACTAATATTCATTGGCACCTTATTAGTTCCAAGGGTTTAGATGGGGCAGAGTTTGTTAAGTGTGTCCAAGACGGATCCCTGTCACAGTATGTGGACAGGCCGACGAGGGGGAATGCCATATTAGATCGAGTTCTAGGTAATGAACCGGGTCAGGTCACAGATCTCTCAGTGGGTGAGAATCTGGGGGACAGTGACCACCGCTCCCTGGCCTTTAGCATTATCATGGAAAAGGATAGAATCAGAGAGGACAGGAAACTTTTTAATTGGGGAAGGGCGAATTATGAGGCTATAAGGCTAGAACTTGCGGGTGTGAATTGGGATGATGTTTTTGCAGGGAAATGTACTATGGACACGTGGTCGAGGCTTAGAGGTCGCTTGCAGGATGTTAGGGATAAATTTGTCCCGGTAAGGAAGATAAAGAATGGTAGGGTGAAGGAACCATGGGTGACAAGTGAGGTGGAAAATCTAGCCAGGTGGAAGAAGGCAGCATACATGAGGTTTAAGAAGCAAAGATCTGATGGGTCTACTGAGGAATATAGGGAAATAAGAAAGGAGCTTAAGAAGGGGCTGAGAAGAGCAAGAAGGGGGCATGAGAAGGCCTTGGCGAATAGGGTAAAGGAAAACCCCAAAGCATTCTTCAATTATGTGAAGAACAAAAGGATGACAGGAGTGAAGGTAGGACCGATTAGTGATAAAGCTGGGAAGATGTGCCTGGAGGCTGTGGAAGTGACGGTGGTCCTCAATGAATACTTCTCTTCGGTATTGACCAATGGGAGGGATCTTGATGATGGTGAGGACAATATGAGTGAGGTTGATGTTCTGGAGCATGTTGATATTAAGGGAGAGCAGGTGTTGGATTTGTTAAAATACATTAGGACGGATAAGTCCCCGGGGCCTGATGGAATATTCCCCAGGCTGCTCCATAGGCGAGGGGAGAGATTGCTGAGCCTCTGGCTAGGATCTTTATGTCCTCGTTGTCCACGGGAATGGTACCGGAGGATTAGAGGGAGGTGAATGTTGTCCCCTTGTTCAAAAAAAGGTAGTAGGCATAGTCCGGGTCATTATAGACCATTGAGCCTTACGTCTGCGGTGGGAAAGCTGTTGGAAAAGATTCTTAGAGATAGGATCTATGGGTATTTAGAGAATCATGGTCTGATCAGGGACAGTCAGCATGGCTTTGTGAAGGGCACATAATGTCTAATAAGGCTGATAGAGTTCTTTGAGGAGGTAACCAGGCATATAGATAAGGGTAGTGCAGTGGATATGATCTATATGGATTTCAGTAAGGCATTTGACAAGGTTCCACACGGTAGGGTTATTCAGAAA
The DNA here is from genome assembly GCF_030028105.1 of Mobula birostris. Taxonomy (NCBI): domain Eukaryota; kingdom Metazoa; phylum Chordata; class Chondrichthyes; order Myliobatiformes; family Myliobatidae; genus Mobula; species Mobula birostris. The sequence continues at coordinate 61,888,317 of NC_092389.1, read as the reverse complement.
GTCAGAAGGCAGGGGATCCAGTGAAGTTTGTCCAGGTTAATTCAGAATTGGCTTGCCTGCAGAAGGCAGAGGGTCGTGGTGGCGGGAGTACATTCAGCTTGAAGGATTATGACGAGTGGTGTCCTACAAGGATCTGTTCTGGCACCTCTCCTTTTCGTGATTTTTATTAACGACCTGGATGTTGGGGTAGAAGGGTGGGTTGGCAAGTTTGCAGACGACACAAAGGTTGGTGGTGTTGTAGATAGCGTAGAGGATTGGAAAAGGTTGCAGAGAGACATTGTTGGGATGCAGAAGTGTGCTGAGAAGTGGCAGATGGAGTTCAACCCGGAGAATTGTGAGGTGGTACACTTTGGAAAGACAAACTTCAAGGCTGAGTACAAAGTAAATGGCAGGATACTGGGTAGTGTGGAGGAGCAGAGTGATCTGGCGGTACATGTCCACAGATGCCTGAAAATTGCCTCACAGGTAGATAGGGTAGTTAAGAAAGCTTATGGGGTGTTAGCTTTCATAAGTCGAGGGATAGAATTTAAGAGTCGCGATGTAATGATGCAGCTTTGTAAAACTCTGATTAGGCCACACTTGGAGTATTGTGTCCACTTCTGGTCGCCTCACTGTAGGAAGGATGGTGAAGCAATGGAAAGGGTACAGAGGAGAATTGCCAGTTTGCTGCCTGGTTTGGAGAGTATGCATTATGATCAGAGAGTAAGGGAGCTAAGGCTGTACTCTTTGGAGAGAAGGAGAATGAGAGGAGACATGATAGAGCTGTACAAGATAATAAGAGGAATAGATAGAGTGGATAGCCAGCGCCTCTTCCCCAGGGCACCACTGCTCAATACAAGAGGACATGGCTTTAAGGTAAGGGGTGGGAAGTTCAAGGGGGATATTGGAGGAAGGTTTTATACTCAGAGTGTGGTTGGTGCGTGGAATGCACTGCCCAGTCAGTGGTGGAGGCAGATACAATACTGAAGTTTAAGAGACTACTGAACAGGTATATGGATGAATATAAGTTGGGGGCTTATATGGGAGGCAGGGTTTGAGGGTCGGCACAACATTGTGGGCCGAGGGGCCTGCACTGTGCTGTACTATTCTATATCGATGTTCTATGTTTTTAGTTGGAATTTGCCTGGAGTTTTCCACAAGCTGAGGTCAGGCCCCCAGGAAGTTGTGACTGGGACGGGTTTACATTGAATTCACTGGTTCTGAGGTATTTTTCAGAGTGAATCTCTGGTCTTGTGTTTCAAGTGTCCGGTGGTGTATGTCACGGTCAGAGTCCACTGTCAATTGGTCAATAATTGTGTTCCATTACGTGAACCAAGGATCTGCTGACGTGTGTTAGAATTCTTTCAGCAACGTAGTCACTGAGTCTCAGGTTGCTAAGTTGTCCCTACTTTCCCTCTTAGACCGGCCGTAAACTGGGGCACAGCTTCGTACTCGAGAGGGTCTCGCCGCGGAATGCTGAGTGTTTGCTCATTTCAATGGATGCTGCCTAACATGCTGAGTTCCTCCAGCATTTGATGTGCGCTCTGCGTTCCTCCTCGGCTGCTTCCAGATACAGTCACGGTTAAATCATTGAAACCGGACCCATCAGTAATTGGAATCGGGATCAGCATTGATCATTTCTACAGCTCGATTTTACTCCCAAAGTTAATCCACATATCATCTTAGCTTCACACTGAAGAAGGCACGTCAGAGACAGCGTGACCCGTTCTGATGTTAGAGCTTCATAAAATCCCAGTTCATGCGTTTGCTGCCTTGACTGATGACGGACAGAGCCAGCTACCTAATAAACCAGCTATATAAGGGGAATTAATGAGCTGGCTGTCACGGTCTTTTCCCCTGAGTCGTGTAGCCGAAAACCTCAGGGCACAGGTTTAAGGTGAAAGGGGAACTGGAAAGGGCATCTGAGGACAAACGCTTCACCCCGAGGGTTCTCCATGTATAACCTGCAAGAAAATGTGGTTCGGACAGGTACGTGCGTGTGTATTTGGGGTTGCACACTTATTTCGGTGAATAGGCTGATTTGGGAGCGGAGAGTCAGCGGGTTTGCGAATGCACGTGGAATTGTCATTACGCTTGGATATCGGGTGCTTGTGTACTTGAGTCTGCACACGGATTCGGGGGTGCGCGTGGATATTAGATTGTGCACGGATTACGGCAGTGAGTAAATTTGGGGTATCAGCGGGTTTGGGGAGCACGTCGGTTTGTCAGAGCGTGCGGATCTGTCTACAATCTCCCATCATTTTCCTAAGCTCCAGGGAAAAAAAACTCCTAACCTACTCAACCTTTCCCTACAACTCAGGCGCTCAATTCCCAGCAACATTCCTGTAAATTCTCTCTGCACTCTTTCAGTCATATTAATATTTCCCTCTAGGTAGGTAACAAAGGCTACACAAATGAGGCTCGCCACATCTGACACAGTTTCGACATACCATACCATGTCTGTACTCAGAACTTCGATTTATCAATGTCAATGTGCCAGAAGCTCTCTATATCACCCTGTCTACCTGTGACGCCACAGTCAAGTCATTATGAATCTGTATTCCCAGAATCCCCTCTCCTACCGTATTCCCCGTTGCCCAAATGTTCACCTGATTTGTCCACTCAAAGTGTAACATCTCACACTAGTTTGCATTAAAATTCATCTGCAATGTTTCAGCCCATTTTTCCATCTGTTCCAAATCCCCTGGCAAACTTTGATGGCCTTTCTGTTTGTCTATAATTCAACACAATCTGTTTGAAATCCACAAATTGTATCCAGTGTATCACATTAACATTCAGTTTGTTGATATGGATGACAAACGACAACATCTCTGCGCCTCTCCACTGCTCACAGGCTTCCAGTCAGAGAGGAACCAACTATTTCCACACTCTGCCTCATCCAATTTACTACCTCATTCTGAATGTCGAGCTACGGAACCTCTGAACCAAGGGAGCTTGTCAATGGCCTTGCTAAATTACCTGTAGACCACATCCACTGCCTTTCTTCCATCAGATTTCTCAGTAAGCACCTCTAAAGACTCTGTAAGATTGGGTAGACATGGACGTACCACACAAAGCCATATTGACTATCCCTAATCAGTCATTGGCTCTCTAATTACGTATATAGCCGGTTCCTTAGAATAACTTCCAATAGCTTTCCGACTAAATATTTGTTGAGAGTTTCGCTCAGTGCTAACAATCCGGACTGGCCAAACAGAATAGTCACAGAAACAGCAATGAAGAATCCTCCAGCATTCGTGTGCGCCGGTATTCCTCTGTCTCCACCAGGAACTTGCAGAGCTCACTAGTGAAACCGAGTGGAAGCGACTGACACGATAATAGAAGTTGTGACCACCGCCAGGACCAACACTAAAACTGGTTTCAGCCAAGAGCCAAGAGAGTTGGAGAAGCTTCATCACTGTTCTAAGCTCCTCATCCTTCGACACCCACAAACAGGCCGATACCTATATATCCATGCACACTCCATATCTCCCACAATCCGAATCTATCAGCATCCGCAAGAGCGCACACATCCTTATCGGGTGATACCCCAAATCCACATCAGATTATCCCAGGGCAAGAATCAGAACAAAGTGATCTGGAAATGGAGGCTGCAAGCACCGTCTTTTAAAATGGCCTCCTCCATCTTCAAGCACATGGCAAGAGCGAAGTTAAAAGTTCAAAGTATATTTATAATCAACGTATGTATAAATTGTACAATTTTGATATTCATCACAACCCAGGATCTGCTGACACCCCCGAATCTGCGCTCATCTCCAAATACGCGTACGCCCCTCTCATGCTCCTTCAACCTACCTCCTCTCACCTTCAATGCATGCCCTCTGGTATTAGTCATTTCAACCCTGGAAAACGGATACATTTTGTCAACTCTATCTGTGCCTCTCATAATCTTATAAACCTCCATAAAATATCTCCTCAACTTCCAACGCTCCAGAAGAAACAACCCAAGTTTATCCGAACTCTCGTGATAGCACATGTCCTCTGAACTAGGGCAGCATCCTGGAAAATGTCTTTTGCATCGTCTCCAAAACCGTAACATCCTTCTTATTGTGATCAGAACCTGTCCAATACTCCGGATGTGGCATAACCAGAGTTTTATACAGGTGCAGCATAGTATCATGACTTTTGGACTCAATTTCTAGTCTACCAAAAGCATAAATTCCAGAAGCCTTCGTAACCACCACATCAACCTGTACAGCCACTTTCAACGAGATATTGGTTTGGATCCCAAGATCTCTTTGAATAGCAACACTGATAAGGATCTTGCCTTTAACAATGTGTTATCTCCTTGCATTTATCGTAGATAACTCCCACCTGCCATTGCTCAGCCCTTATCTACAACTGATATATACCATTCTGTATTCGTTGCCAGTCTTCTGCACAATCCAAAGCTCCACATATCTTGGTATAATCGGTATATTTACCAACCCACCCATTTGCATCTTCATCCAGGTCATTTATATGCATCACAAACAGCAGAGCTCCCAGTACAGATCCCTACAGAACACCTCTAATTACAGGATTCCGGCTCCAATAAGTCGCTTCGTACACTACACTCTGTCTTCTGTGTGTAAACCTATAATTTTATTCAGAGACTCGTGGATGGCTGGTAAGGTGGTAGAAGGAACTACATGAGAGGTCCTGAAGAGACGCTTTGGATCGGCAAATGGATGTCAGGAAGTTGAGGGATATGAACATGGTGTTGTAGGAAGGATTAGTATTTGGGAGTTTTGATTTGCTTTCGAGCTGGCTCGGCACAGCATTGTGGGCCGAATGGCCTGTTCCTGACTGTACTCTTCCATGTTCCATGTGTCGAGTAAAACATAAACCATTTGTCTGTTCCCACCTGCTCACCACAGTGTAATAGTTATGTTGGGTTTATGTGGGCAGAGGGAAAACCTTTTCTTTCTCCCCAGGCCTCCTGCCCATGATCCTCTCATATCCATTTTGCCAATCGACTGTCCAGCTGTTGGCTCCATCTCTCCTCTTCCTGTCTTCTGCTATCATTTCGGATCTCCCCCTCCCCCTCCCCCTTTCAAATCTCTTACTAGCTCTTCTTTCAGTTAGTCCTGACGAATGGTCTCGGCCCGAAATGTCGACTCTACCTCTTCCTCGAGATGCTGCCTGGCCTGCTGCGTTCACCAGTAACTTTTATATGTGTTGCTGGAAAATCTTCGCTCTTGTGCTTCTTGATTTCGTCTCTCGATATTCAGTGTCACTCAACCCTGCCACTTTGCTCTGGCCCACATTTGACCACTGTCTTATTGGGATCTTCCTCGTCTTCACACAAATTTTCAGGTTTATGTTTACGAATGTGCTGAGGTGATAGGATTACGACTTGTGATTGAAGTGGAGGATGATATTGGATTGTAGGGTATGAGTGTCGTGGTGTGGGTTAGGTTTTATGTGGGTGTGTAGGAGGGGAGTAGGTGTTAGTTTATGGGTAAGGTTGGGAGATGAAGATGCAGCCTCCACGTGGGGAGAGAGCGGGGTGGGTGAGACCTTGTATAAAGTGAGCTTGATCGTGGGGCTGTGGCCAACTTTAGTTGGGCTGCCGTCCGGGATATTTGGATTGTGTGCACTTGGACGTTAGTATTAGCGTTAATGGTAAGGTTGGGGATGCACATCTGAGGCTGCGGGAGACAGGGTTGCGGAGTTTAGTTTCGGGCGGAATGAGGGGCTCTGGCAGATAGGGTTGTGAAAAAAAAAAATCTGGCCCACTCCTTTCATTAAACTGGTCTAACAACATTTGTCTTAATTAACCTGGTGTGTATTCGAACGCGTCATCAGTAATGTAAAGTGGAGTCTTAGGGTAATTCAGGTCCTTAATCAGTAGACATCTGCACCAGGGCGACCCAGCAGGGTTGATCAGGCCAGGCTTGTGATAGTCCCATGGATAAAGATAATGAAAACCATGTCATCTCTAGTTTAACGTGTTTCAGACTTATTAATCTGATTTTATTTAACGAATTAGATAGAAAAATGCTTAGAAGCCTAGTAATACTTCATCTCAAAGTGAGATGTAATTTTCCCTATTTTAAATTTACAGTAATCTTCATTTTCCATCTGGGTGTGTGGGATCGCCTTTTTTAAATTGACAGGGTTTACTGGAGCTTCAGTGTCACTGCACCCTGTCAATTAGAGTTTAGTGGTGATTTGTTTTCTCTGGCTCCAGCTTAACTAATAGGATCCCTCTCGCCTTCTTGCCTTCTCACGAGCATTTTCACGGGCGTTTCGTGGACCAGGAAAATGAAGAACATGTCACTGTTTGGCTTGGTTGTGATAATGCGGGTAGTGAGAAAATCATCGCTCTTGTCCTTCTTGATCTCTTCACCCGAGATTCAGTATCACGCAATCCTGCCACTTTCCTCTGGCCCATGCATGAGAGTTAGTTCAGATTAGGATTTAGAGACCGTAAGACCATAAGATATAGGAACAGAAGTAGGGCATTTGTCCCATCGAGTCGGCTCCCCCATTAAATTATGGATGATGCAATTCTTCCAGTCATCCCCACACCCCTGCCTTCTTCCCATGCCCTTTGATGCCCTGGCTAATAAAAACCTATCTATCTCTGCCTTAAATGCACCCAATGTCCTGCCGCTCGAGGCAACAATTTCCACCCCCCGGCTAAAGCAATTTCTCCGCATTGCTATTCTAAATGGACGTCCCACAACCCTGAAGTCGTGCCTTCATGTTCTGGACTCCCTTACTATGGGGGGAAAAAACTTTGTTATATCTAATCTGTTCAGGCCTTTTAAAATTTGTAATGTTTCTATGAGATACCTCCTCATTCTCCTGAACTCCAGCGAATACAGGCCAAGAGCTGCCAGACGTTCCTCATACGGTAAACCGTTCATTCCTGGAATCATTCTCGGGAATCCTCTCCAAACCTTCTCCAATGTCAGTATAACATTTCTAATATAAGGAGCCGAAACTGCACACAATACTCTAAGTGTGGTCTGAGGAATGCCTTGTAGAGCATCAACATCGCAGCCCTGTTCTTATATTCTGTGCCTGCAGAAATGAATGCCAACGTTCCATTTGCCTTATTTAGCACCCACTCAACCTCGAGGTTAACCTTTAGGGTATCCTGCACAAGGACTCAAAGTCCCATTGTATCTCCTCATTTTCAATTCCCTCCCCATCTAAATAATAGTCTGCCCGTTTATTTCTTCCACCGAAGTGTATGGCCATACACTTTCCAACATTGTGTTTCATTTGCCACTTCTTTGCCCATTCCCTTAAACTATCTATGTCTCTTAGGGAGACTTAAGGTACAGGGATCTGTGGATTTAGATTTCAGATTATGATTTATGGTCAGGCATGTGAAGTGTTTCAGGTCTCATTTCCGTTTCGGGACGGGAATGTGGCTGGGATGGACGTCATATTATGCTTAAGATCAGGGATGTGGGAGGTAACGGTCAGATTGGCGATAGGGTACATGGTTGTGGTGGGCTAGCTGTCTGGTTAGCGTTTATGGAAAGGGAAGAGTGGTGTTGGAGGTCAGATTAGATTAGGGTTTAGGTTCAGAAATGTGAGGTGTTGATCGTCAGATTAAGGTTAGGGGCAGTGATGAAGGGATTTAGAATTCAGTTTAGGATTTATGGAATGGGATGTTTGAAAGTTAGTTTTCATATTAGGATAAGGGGCGGTAATGTAGGAAGTTACAGTGCAGATTAGGATTCGGGGGTTGGGATGGGATTGTCATAAGGGTGGCGGTGGGAGCGGACCGAAATGCCAGACACAGACACTGAAGTACTAGGATCAGGACTCGGAGTGTAAAGAAAGCAAGGGAAGTGGGGAAGAAAGGACGCTGACATTGACGCAGGCCCTGGACGAGACTAGGATGCAGGGGCCTGCGCTAGGACATGGACAAAAAACACTGAACCCGAACAAGGAACTAGGAACAAGGAGCCTAGACTAGTGACACGGAACTCCAGAACCAGAGGCCGGACAAGGACCCAGAACCTGGGTCTTGACGCGGAACCGAAAGCCAGGTCAAGGCAAGGACTCGGGACGAGGATCTTGGCAAGGAACGGACGTGTCTACAGAACAGGAGGTGGAACTCCTGCACAGGACGAGGCACATGGACAGGCCGAAAACGCAAAGCCTTGACATGGACAGAACGAATCTCTCTGACGTGGCTCGGACATGACAAGGTTCTTGGACGTGGCTCGGAAAGGACGAGAGACACCTAGACAGGACGAGGGAACCCCAGCACCGGACTGGGCGAGCTACTCCTGGGCTGGACAAGGCACAGGGACAAGACGAGAACATGAACCCCTGAGTTGGTCGAGGGAGAACAGGAACGCAGAGCCTTGGTCAAGGGAGAAGAGGAACGCAGAGCATAGAGCCTTGGTCTTGGCAGACAGAAACGCAGAATACAGAGCCTTGGTCTTGGCAGACAGAAACGCAGAATACAGAGCCTTGGTCTTGGCAGACAGAAACGCAGAATACAGAGCCTTGGTCTTGGCAGACAGAAACGCAGGATAGAGAGCCTTGGACTTGGCAGACAGGAACGCAGAAAACAAAGCCGAGACGGTTCCATGGGAAAAGGACGTAGGGCCGGGACTCATACACAGAAATCTGAACACGACGAGACAGATCCAAACACTAGGTAGCCGAAAGAGGCTGTACCTACGTCGCGAACGCGTGGACACGGAGACGGGTGCCAACACAAGGTCGCGGCAAACGGCCGGACCTACCTAGCGAAGGTGTGGCCACAGTGTCAATTCCCAACACTAGGTAGCGGGAAACGGCCGGAACTACCAGTTGAGGCGTGGATACAGAGACGGTTCGAAACAACGAAAGACAGTTCCTTATCTAGTCACGGCAAAGTTGCGGTCTTGTTTTGGCGCTAGAACTTGACAGCGATACAGGCAAGGACGCAGGCGAGGTTGCAGCCAATTCTTCAGGGACAAGTCTTCAGGCAGAGGGTGCAGGCAAGGCTTCAGGCAGAGGTTGCAAGCTGGGCTTCAGGCAGAAGGTTGCAGGCTGGCATTCAGGAAGAGGTTGCAGGCAAGGCTTCAGAAGGAAGAGGAAGGGAAGGGAAGGGAGCAGATCAGCCACTGAAGCTGAACCCAGGAGCTTATTACGTAGCCAACCGAAAATGAGAAATCCTGTTCCTCAATAAGGCCAACAGCAGGACAAGGGAAAACCGGAAAACCTGGAATCAGGGTCGATGGACCGGACCGTGAACAGGAATGTGGACTTCAGGGACCGGACCATGGCGTATCCCCACTATATAGGAGCCTCCTGGGTACCGAACAGGCTCTCCAGGGCAAAAGACAACACGGGAGGGTGGGTCGGGGGGCATTCAACAGGAGGGAACCCAGGATAGCAAGAGTAAAATGACCGTGTCTGTATTGCTGGGTCCATATTGGACTGGACTGTTCTAACATAAGGGAGGCGCTGGGAGCGGACCCAAATGCGAGACACAGACACAGAAGTACTAGGAAAAGGACTCGGAGTGTTAAGCAAGCAAGGGAAGTGGGAAAGAAAGGACGCTGGACATTGACACAGTCCCTGAACGAGAGTAGGATGCAGGGCCTGGGATAGGACATGGACAAGAAACGCGGAAACCGGACAAGGAACTAGAAACAAGGAGCCTGGACCAGTGACACGGAACGTCGGAACCAGAGCCCGGACAAGAATCCAGAAACTGGGTCTTGGTTGGGATTTGGAACCTGGGTCTTGACTCAGAACCGGATCCCGGGTCTAGACTAGGACTCGGGACTGGGATCATGCCAAGGACATGACGTGGCTACAGAACAGGGCGTGGAACTACTGCACAGGATGACGCACATGGACAGGACGAGAACGCAAAGCCTTCACTTGGACAGGGCGAGGTTCTTGGACCTGGCTTCGACAGGACGACGTTCTTGGACGTGGTTTGGACAGTACGAGGTTCTTGGGCGTGACGTGGGCAGGACGAGAGACTCCTGGACAGGACGAGGGAACCTTAGCACAGAACGAGGGAACCCCATCACAGGGCTGGGCGAGACACATGGAAAAGACGAGACCATGAACCCTTGACTTGGTCGAGGGAGAGACAGGAACGCAGAGCCGAGAGCCTTGGTCTTGGCAGACAGGAACGCATAACACAAAGGCGGGACCCCTCCATGGGAACAGGACGTAAGGTCGGGACTCATACACAGAAAGCTGAACACGACGAAACAGTTCGAAACACTAGGTAGCAGCAAATGTCCGGACCTACCTAGCGAAGATGTGGACACAGAGACAGTTGCCAACTCGGTAGCGGTAAACGGCCGGATCTACCTAGCGAAGGCGTGGACACAGAGACAGTTCCAACTCAACGATAGACATTTCCTTATCTTCCACAGCAAGGCTCCGGTCTCGCTCCGGTAGTTGAACTTGACAAGTTTGCTGGCGAAGGGAGCAGGCGAGACCCCAGGCGAAGGTAGCAGGCGAGACCCCAGGCGAAGGTAGCAGGCGAGACCCCAGGCGAAGGTAGCAGGCGAGGCTTCAGGCGAAGGTCGCAGGCGAGACCCCAGGCGAAGGTAGCAGGCGAGGCTTCATGCGAAGGTAGCAGGCGAGACCCCAGGCGAAGGTAGCAGGCGAGGCTTCATGCGAAGGTAGCAGGCGAGGCTTCAGGCGAAGGTAGCAGGCGAGGCTTCAGGCGAAGGTAGCAGGCGAGGCTTCAGGCGAATGCAGCAAGCGAGGCCCAGGAGAAGGTAGCAAGCGAGGCTCCAGGCGAAGGTAGCAGGCGAGGCTCCAGGCGAATGTAGCAGGCGAGGCGTCAGAAGGATGGGGAAGGGGAGGGAACAGTCCAGCCTCAGGGTAAAGGCAAAGCCGGCCTGACTTACCCCACGGAAGCGAGGACGGGATACTGACGAGACGAACCAGCACCCACACTCGAACCCAGGGCCACTTATATTCTCAGCCCCCAAACGAGCATTAGGTGCCTACGAATAAGCCCAACTTCAACAAGGGACAGCGGAAGACCCGGAGTCCGCAGCTATGGACCGGACCGTGAACAGGAACTCGGACATCACGTACCAGACCAAGAAAGTACCACCCCCCGCCCCCATGGGAGCCTCCGGGCGACCAAACCCGGCTCTTCAGGACTAAGGACTACCCGGTTGAGTGGATGGTATTCAGTCAGGAGGGAACCCAGGATGACGAGAGTCAGAGGACAGTGTCTGCGTTGCTGGGTCCATGCATGGCTGGTTCGTTCTGTCAAAATAGGAGGCGCTGAGTGCGGATCTAAATGCAGGACACAGACACTGAAGTACTAGGAATAGAACAGGACTAGAGACTAGAGTTAGGGACGAGGAGCTGGATGCAGACTAGAAGCTGGGACAAGAACACAGACCTGGGCTAAGACATTGGCTAGCCAAGCGTTACCAGGACAAAGAACTGGTAAGTAGGAGCCTGGGTTTCGACTACAAGCCAGAAACTCGACAGGGACCCAGAGCCTGGGTCTTGACTCGCGCTTGGACCCCGGAACTAGGCGAGGACATGTCGTGGCTATAGGACTGGACATGGCTTTGGTTCCTTGAGGCTTGGGTTCTTCGTGGCGTGGATTCTTCATGGTTTTGATTCCTCGAGGCTTGGTTTCCTCAAGGTGATGACATGACAAGGATTGGGTTCTGAACCCAAGCCAGAGACTGGACAAGGACCCAGAACCTGGGTCTTGATTTGGACTCGGACTCAGGAACTGGGCAAAGACATGACGTGGTCTTGGGAGACAGGAACCTCGGAACACAAAGCCGGAAGCCTTGACTTAGTCTTGGTGAGGATAGGAACACGGCCTAGAGCGCGGGAAGAGGAAGCCTTGGTCTTGAGAGACAAGAACATGGAACACAAAGCCGGGACCCCTCTTTGGGAACAGGACGTGGGGCCGGGACTCATACACAGAATTTTGAACCCAACGAGACGGTTCCTAGCACTGGGTAGCGGCAAACGGCCAGATCTACCTAGCGAAGGCGTGGACACAGAGACGGTTCCCAACACTAAGGTAGCAGCGAACGGGTTGACCTACTTAGCGAAGAGGTGGACACAGAGACGGTTCCAACTCAACGATAGACAGTTCCTTATCTTGACGCAGCAAGGCTCTGGTCTCGCTCCGGTGGTTGAACTTGACAAGGTTGCAGGCGACGCTCCAGACGCAGGTTGCAGGCGGCGCTCCAGACGCATGTTGCAGGCGACGCTCCAGACACAGGTTGCAGGTGACGCTCCAGACACAGGTTGCCGGCGACGCTCCAGACGCAGGTTGCAGGCGACGCTCCAGACACAGGTTGCAGGTGACGCTCCAGACACATGTTGCAGGCGACGCTCCAGACGCATGTTGCAGGCGACGCTCCAGACGCAGGTTGCAGGCGACGCTCCAGACGCAGGTTGCAGGCGACGCTCCAGACGCAGGTTGCAGGCGACGCTCCAGACGCAGGTTGCAGGCGACGCTCCAGACGCAGGTTGCAGGCGACGTTCCAGACACATGTTGGAGGCTCAATCCCAGGACCACTTATATTCCCATCTCCAAGACAAGCATCGGGTGCCAATGATTAAGCCCAACTGAAACAAGGGACAGCCGGAAGACCCGGAGTCTGGCGTCCACGGAGCGGACCGTGAACCAGAACGCGGACTTCACGGACCGGACTATGACAGTGGGAGGACAGATTTAGGTTTGGTGACTGGGGTTTGCGGTATTAGAAGTCAGGTTATGTATAGGGGCAGGTTTGTGAAGGAGTTCATTCATAGCATTCTGGCATTCATAGCAAGAGGATTCGGGTACAGGAGCAGGGAGGTGCAACTGCTGTTGTACAAGGCCTTAGTGAGACCACACCTGAAGTATTGTGTGCAGGTTTTGTCCCCTAATCTGAGGAAAGACATTCTTGCCATAGAGGGAGTACAAAGAAGGTTCATCAGATTGATTCCTGGGACGGCAGGACTTTCATATGATGAAAGATTGGATCGGCTAGGCTTATACTCTCTGCAATTTAGAAGACTGAGGGGGGATCTTATTGAAACGTATAAAATTCTAAAGGGATTGGACAGGCTAGATGCAGGAAGATTGTTCCCGATGTTGGGGAAGTCCAGAACGAGGGGTCACAGTTTGAGGATAAAGGGGAAGCCTCTTAGGACCGAGACGAGGAAAAACTTCTTCACACAGAGAGTGGTGAATCTGTGGAATTCTCTGCCACAGGAAACAGTTGAGGCCAGTTCATTGGCTATATTTAAGAGGGAGTTAGACATAGCCCTTGTAGCTAAAGGGATCAGGGGGTATGGAGAGAAGACAAGTACAGGGTTCTGAGTTGGATGATCAGCCATGATCGTACTGAATGGCGGTGTAGGCGCGAAGGGCCGAATGGCCTACTCTTGCATCTATTTTCTATAATTCTATGTTTCTATGTTAAAGATGAGATTGGGTTTAGTGACAAGCATGCTGAGTTTGATACCTGGCCAACTTCTCCCTATAACACAGATCACCTTGTCCTGGCAGCATCTTCGTAAACCTTCTCAGCACTCTCTCAAACGCACCGAAACGCGCGCGCGCGCGCGCGCATACACACACACACACACACACACACACACTCAAACACTCACACGCACACACTCACACACACAGACTCACACTCTCTCTCTCACACACACACACACACATTCATTCTCTCTCTCTCTCTGTCACACACACACACACACACACACACGCAACAATCTTTCACGATCTCTCAATCTCTCTTTACCCAGCCCCCACGAAGCACTCCAGCGCTCCACTCAGCCAATCCCAGACGTCTCTCTATTGCAAGCACTTTCCTATCACCCTCCATTTTCTCGCGGTCCACAGCACTGCTGCTCCCGGTCAATAAGACGACCGCCACGGAATAATAGCTTGGAGACGAGACGGTGAATGAGAAGATCTGGAGCCCGGACGGGATACATTGAAGCTATATCTGGGTTGCGCTCAGGGCGCGTCTTTATTAATCAACTGTAGCACAGAAATGATCGGGTATTTCACCGCGCTGATCACCTGCTCCCTGAATTTCGACTGAGTCACTGCGTAAATAACTGTGTTCGTGCACAAGCTACAATTCCTCAGCAAAACGCCGAAATCGTGAAATATCCATTCAGAATCATTGAAATTGAAACCCATTGCTTTGACCTGATAATATATGAAATTTACGATCAGTGTCATCCACAGTAAGACGAAGCTGCCCGATAGAGTGAAAAGTAAAACCACAGATCTCCTCCTGCTCTCCATCTCCGGGTCACTGCGGTTCTCCCCCTTGCTCTGACCCTTCAGCCCCTTACGGACCCGACTGGCCACTAAAATGTGCCTGACTGTCAGAGCGTTGAGCAGCAGGATCGCAACAAAAGGGAGCAAAGGAGTTAAAACACTCTCCACCCAAGCCTGTGCTACCCACCCGGGGTCAGTGATAACTTTGTCCCTGAGTTTACAGAACCACGACACATTGTCGATGATCACTGTGGGTTGCCAAAGGAAGTAGCGGGGAATGTTTTTCAGACAGTACAGTACGCCGGTTGTTGTTAGAACCACAGCCGCAGTTTTCCCGGTGCAATATTTTGTTTTCAGCTTCTGGCAGCAAATGGCGACAAACCGATCAAAGGTGAAAGTGACGGTGAACCAGACAGAACAGTCCGTGGCTGCGTACCTGAGTACATTGATAACGCTGCACATGGGGGTAATGTTTAGAAAACTGGACATGAAGTAATATTTCTTAATTCGAAACAAAATGATCTCGAAGATAATAGTCAGTAGATCGGCCGCTGCCATGGCCACCAGGTAGCGAGTGGTACAGGTAGAGAGGCCGCACTTCCGGCGGGACAGGATCACAATCGCCAGTAAGTTCACTAGAGAGAGAGAGAGAGGGGGGGGGGGGAGAGGGAGAGAGTCAGACAGACAGACCAACAGAGACAGAGAGCGAGACGAGAGAACAGGCACTGGGCATTACTGAGCAGACTTTACGGGAATTAACACAGGACCGGGTTTCGGCTAAAGAACAGAAGTGCCAGAATGTGTAAACGGCTGCAAATCTAACATCTGACACGGATCACAATATATTTGAAATGTTTTCCTCACTGTGCCAACAAGACGTTGTGTGACTAACCGTCGGTGCTAAAACCGAGCTGCATGAACGACAGTGATCGGTGCGAATTCTGATTCCATCGCTGATGGAACCGGTTACACTGATTTAGCCGTGAATGAGCAGACCACGAGAAACACGGCATCAGGTGGGCCTGGGGCATCCGGAGGGAAACAACACACACAAATTACTGGGGGAACTCTGCAGCCCAAGAAACATCTATGCAATTGAACAAACACTGACCGTTTCGGCCAAGACGTTTCTTCAGGATGAAATGATGCCCCAATTTACGATGGATCTCAAAGGGAAAGCCGGCTCAATTTAGTAAACAGAAGCTGATAGCTCCATTACTGAACTAATTAATTAATTAATTTACATCAATTCTACAGCGCAGTGCACTTGGAGAAAACAGTTCAGGGTGTCTGTGGACACTGACTGAGGTGATTAAACCCAATTATTGAACAACGGGCAGTGGAATCCGATTGACATAATCTCCAAAGGGAAACGTAAAACACAGGATCAGATGGTCAATCTGATCAATTTCTCAGAAATAGTGAACTTCACAATGTAAATCCCTCCCAGTCCCATCTTCGGATGGAAGTGCCTTTCTCCAGCCGGGTATAAATCTGGACGAATTCCCATCAAAGCCCAACCAGTCAGAGAGCTGCACTGGGACTACTGTGGAAAAGGTGTCTTTAAATACAGGAAAAAAGACGTCCGAGTCGAACAGTTGCGGCGGAGAGACAGACTATTTGATTCGTTTGTCATTAAATATGCAAAATCAGCATTTCAAATTGACAAGATCGATATCTGTGGCGGATTTGGTCATCAAGTTGGAAGCTTGTCAAATGATCATAAGGAGTTCACACCGGTAAACACACATAAATACCAAACATGAAATCCACTCACTGACCAGGAACTCCAAAGACAGCAATGAACACGTACAATATTGTTTGCACACTCCTATAACTATGCCACATTGAAGACATTTTCTGTGCCCAGTAATTCGACACCCTGTTCTGCAGGCGATCTGTCGGAATGAAATGCTAAAGCAGCAAAAGCCTGGGGTTTTAATACCGTTTAGCGACTCCACAGGGACAGACTTCAGCAGATTTATAAATAAAGATTTTCAAATTATTCCCAAACCGATTACGTCAGACGTGCAACCCCACAGTGACAGATAATTACTAATTCAGTGAATTATTTGTGAAACGGCAAACAATGGATAATGTGATGTACTCAGGGCTGTAAATTGCGAGTAGCGTTCATCCAGCAAAGGGAACATTGTTTCAAATACCATCAGACACAGATTATCACCTATTGCTTGTCTCGCTGCGACTTTTCTCCATCAGTTGAGGAATCGGTAAAGCCGATCGACTGAGAGAAACACCTTCGCTCCACCATTCTGCACCAATTCCGATCGCACCTCATCTGAATGCAACCGCAAGCACGAAAAGAAACTGCAGATGCTGGAAATCAAATCAACACACACATTTCAATTCTACTTCCCATTCTCATTCCGGCACGTCAGTCCATGACCTCCTCTACTGAAAAAACGCTATCACCATCAGCCTCACCAGGACCCACCCCGAGCTGCACTCCGTGGCTTGCAATCTCAGCAAAGCTGGGGGTGAGTATGGATGAATCATAACACCCTGTAACCTCACCAGGACCCACCCCGAGCTGCACACCCTGGCTTGCAATCTCAGAAAAGCTGGGGGTGAGTATGGATGAATCATAACACCCTGTAACCTCACCAGGACCCACCCCGAGCTGCACTCCGTGGCTTGCAAACTCAGCAGTCTAAGCTGGGGGTGTGGATTGATAATAACACACCGTAGGGACATAAAACACGACAGAGAGCTGGAGAGGCGGAGAGAAAGTTCAGTTATCGATGTGTGTACATCCGTGGGTGTGTGTCTATGTGTTTATGCCTTTGACTGTATGTGTGCGTATATGTGTGTGTGTCTGTGTGTGCGTGTGTGTGTGTGTGTGTGTGTGTGTTTGTGTGTGTGTGTGTGGCGCGCAGCGCGTCTGGTGTTTATTCGTGTGAGTTTTTACAAGTTTCAGTTTGTTTTTCTATTGGTCTGTATATTCGTCTGTCTGTGTCTGGCAGTATCAGTCTGTATTTCTGTTTCGTAGGCTGTCTGTGTACTAGCCTTTGTCGGTCTTTGTTTGTCAGTGTGAGTGGCCAGTTGTATGTGAAACTGTATACGTCTTTGGGTGTGTGTGTGTCACTATTTGTTTGCGTCTGTATGTGTGTGTGCTTTTGAGTTTCTCTATGTGTGCCTGCGTCCGTGTTTATGTTTGGCCGTCTGTGCGCGGGTGTGTGTGTGTGTGTGTGTGTGTGTGTGTGTGTGTGTGTGTGTGTTCTTGTGTTGCTGTGACTATCCGTGTGTTTATGCTTTTGTCAGTGGTGTTTGTGAATATGTGCGTGACAATGTGTGTGTCTGAATATGACCACAGAGTCTGAGACTGTGTGATTGCATGTCCATGTCTGTGTGTGAAAGTATGTGAGACGTGTGCGTATATGCGTGTGTGTGTGTGTGTGTGTGTGTGTGTGTGTGTGTGTGTGTGTGTGTGTATGTGTGTGTGTGTGTGTGTGTGTGTGTGTATGTGTGTTCTTGTGTTGTTTGCAGAGTCTGTGTACATGTGTGTGCGTCTGTGTCTACCTGTGGGAGTCCGATAATGATTGCGACTATAACTGTCAGTGCCTAGGTCTGCCTTTGCATGAGTATGTGTGCCTGCTATTGTGTGACTCTGTTTGTTGTGTATGCTTGTATCTGTTGTTGCGTATCTGATCCTGCTGTTGTTTCTTTCGGGTTTCTGTGTGTTAGTGTGCAGCACAGTGCCCTTTCTCTCTGTTTGATGTGTATATCTGTGTCTGTCTGCATGTCAGTGTGTGTATCTCGATGTGTGACTACATGTATGTCTGTGCGCAGTGGTCACACATTTTAATTAAGGATCTCCCAGTGGCCACACATTTTAATTCCACATCCATTCCCATTCTGATATGTCTATCCACGGCCTCCTCTCCTGTAAATATGAAGGCACACTCAGGTTGGAGGAACAACACCTCATATTCCGTCTGGATAGCCTCCAACCTGATGGCATGAACATTGACTTCTCTAACTTCCACTAATGCCCCACCTCCTCCTCGTACCCCAGCCGTTATTTATTTATATACACACATTCTTTCTCTCTCTCTCCCTTTTCTCCCTGTGTCCCTCTGACTATACCATTTACCCATCCTCTGGGTCCCCCCCCCCGTGCCTTTTCCTTCTCCCTGGGCCTCCTGTCCCATGATCCTCTCATATCCCTTTTGCCAATCACCTGTCCTGCTCTTGGTTCCATCCCTCCCACCCCTGTCTTCTCTTATCATTTTTGATCTCTCCCTCCCCCTCCCCCTTTCAAATTTCTTACTAACTCTTCCTTCAGTTAGTCCTGATGAAGGGTCTCACCCCGAAACGTCCACTGTACCTCTTCCTAGAGATGCTGCCTGGCCTGCTGCGTTCACCAGCAACTTTGTTGGGTGTTGCTTGAATTTCCAGCATCTGCAGAATTCCTCGTGTTTGCGGGATTACATTAATAACGGTTAGCATGTACAAGCACAGGTTCCACGTAACAAATGTAGTTTAACCTCCCAATCTCTAAGTAACTAACCATGAAAAAGATATTTTATAAACTCAAAAAACTAAACTGCTGTCTATCTCCCCTATTTATTTGTGTTCTTGGGGGAAGATGACGACCTGAAACACTGCGTCGTACTGCAAATACACAGCTGAGCCGAGTATCTCATTGACGTTCTAACTGGAAAACTAAAAAAAAATAATAACTAACTGCGTCATCTGAGGTCTTCTCTTTTATACCCGTGGTGAACATGTCATCACGTGACCTCACATCGGCGGGAAAATTACATCAGGTGACCTCCAAAAGACCATTACATCATTCTCACAAGAAAGTCACAAGATCTCTTTGAGCTATGTAACACAACATAGCAGATACTCTCTCTGTCCAGTGATCTGTCCTCCTGTGGTACAGGCGATCTCTATGAATAAAATGTCGAGGCACACATGCCTGGGGTTTTAATACCATTTAGCAACTCCACAGGGACAGATTTCAACAGATTTAAAAATAGAAGTGTTTAAATTATTTACCAATTGATTACATCAGACAGGTGGCATGCAAAGGTTTGGGCACCCCAAGAGATTTGAGCTCTCAGATAACGTTCAACAAGGTCTCAGACCTTAATTGCCTTGTTAGGGCTACGGTTGTTCACAATAATCGTTAGGAAAAGCCAAGTTATACAAATTTCAAAGCTTTACAAATACCCTGACTCCTCAAACCTTGTCCCAACTATCAGCAGCCATGGGTTCCTCTAAGCAGCTGCCCGGCAGTCTGAAAATTAAAATAATTGATGCCCACAAAGCAGGAGAAAGCTAAAAGAAGATAGCAAAGCGTTTTCAGGTAGCCGTTCCTCAGTTCGTAATGTAATTAAGAAATGGGAGTTAACAGGGGCGGTGGAGACCAAGTTGAGGAATCGAAGACCAAGAAAACTTTCCGAGAGAACTGCTCGTAGAATTGCTGGAATGGCAGATCAAAACCTCCGTTTGACTGCAAAAGACCTTCAGGAAGATTTAGCAGACTCTGGAGTGGTGGTGCACTGTTCTGCTGTACAACGACACCTGCATAATTATGACCTTCATGGAAGAGTCATCAGAAGAAAACCTCTTCTGCGTCCTCATCACAAAATTCAGCGTCAGAAGCTTGCAAATAAACATCTAAACAAGCCTAATGCATTTTGGAAACAACTCCTGTGGACTGATGAAGTTAAAATAGAACTTTTTGGCCGCAATGAGCAAAGGTATGTTTGGATAAATAGGGTGCACAAATTTCACGAAAAGAACACCTCTCCAACTGTTAAACACGCGGATGGATTGATCATGCTTTGGGCTTGTGCTGCAGCCAGTGGCATGGGGAATACTTCACTGGTAGAGGGAATAATACATTCAATTAAATACCAGAAAATTCTGGAGGCAAATATCACACCGTCTGTAAAACAGCTGAAGATGAAAAGGGGATGGATTCTACAACAGGATAATAATCCCAAATACACCTAAAAATCATAGAATTCGAAGTCTTTTGCAAGGAAGAAGGGACGAAAATCTCCCAAACAAGAATTGAAAGACTATTAGCTGACTTACAAAAAACGTTTACAAGCTGTGATATTTGCCAAAGGGGGTGTTACTAAGTACTGACCACGCGGGATGTCCAAACTTTTGCTTCGGGTCCAATTTCCTTTTTTTTTTTGTTATTTTGAAAATGTGAATGATCGAAATATAATAAGTAATCTTGCTGAAAATATTAAATAAACATGTCATTTTAACTTTATGCTGTTGGAAATCAGGTCATCCTTTACTCACTTAGATATTCACAGTTACAGAAATTTTGACCAGAGTTGCCAAAACTTTTGCGTGCCTCTGTTACTATCCGTCCTGGTCCTCTGACACTTGTAGATTCTTAACTCAACCCGTAAGGATTCAATATCTTCTGCTCGCTTTCTAACGACTTGATGTCATTGTTTACTAGGAGAATCAATAAATGAAAACAACCTTGAGATCTGACACACCTCCAAATTGGCAGAAGCCCTCAAGTCTCTGTATACGTCGGTGTAAAAACCCAAATTCGCGTACATACCACAAGCTCTGTGCACATCCCTCAGTCCGTGCACACCCCAAAACCACTCACCCTCTCATGCACATCACATTATCCCAGACCAAGAATTATTCCAAACAATTCACCAAGTAGCTGCCTCCACTTTAGAAAATTAGTAAGAATAAAGTTCCCTGAGAGTGCATGTATTATCAAAGTATCTATAAATGAAAAACTTTGAAATTTGACACTACTGCAAATCCACCGACACCCCCAAATATGTGTGCACCCAACGATACGCACCCCATATTCGACAACGCACTGCCACATTCCGAAAGGCCTAGCGCACCTCCAAATCGCCGCGCAAAAACAGATGTGGACTAAACCAAGATCATTTCAAACTTGACAAAAGGGCTTCCGCCTTCTTAAAAAAATGCCTTATTGAAAGTAGAGCAGTAGATGTAGCCAATACGGATTTCAGCTGGGCATTTAACAAGGTACCTCATGCAGGGCTTATTGAGAAAATAAGGGGGTATGGGATCCAAGGGGACATTCCCTTGTGAATCCAGAACTGGCTTGCCCACAGACGGCAAAGACTGCTTGTCGATGGATCAGATTCGCATGGAGGTCGGTCAACAGTGGGGTGTCTCAGGGGTCTGTTCTGGGATCCCTGCTCTTCGTGATTTTTATAAATGACCTGGATGAAGAAATCGAGGAATGGGTTAGTAAATTTACTAATGACACTAAGGTTGGGGGTGTTGTAGATTGTGTGGAGGGCTGTCAGAGTTTACAACGGGACATTGATAGGATGCAAAACTAGGCTGAGGGGTGGCAGATGGAGTTCAACACAGATAAATGTGAGGTGGTTCATTTTGGAAGGTCACATATGATGGCAGAATATAGGATTAATGGTAAAACTCTTGGCAGTGTGGAGGATCAGAGAGATATTTGGGTCCGAGTCCATAGGACACTCAAAGCTGCTGCGCAGGTTGTCTCTGTGGTTAAGAAAGCACACACTGTATTGGCCTTGATCAATCCTGGCATTGGTTTGAGGAGCCATGAGGTACTTTTGTAACTACATCGGACCCTGGTCAGACCCCACTTGGAGTTCTGCTTTCAGTTCTGGTCACCTCACTATTGGGGAGCATGCCTTATGAGAATAGATTGACTGAACTTGACCTTTTCATAGTCATAGCCTTGGAGCGAAGAGGATGAGAGGTGACCTGATAGATGTGTTTAAGATGATGAGAGGCATTGAGCGTGTGCATAGACAGAGGCTTTTTTTTCCCCAAGGGCTGAAATGGCTAGCACAACAGGGCATAGTTTTAGGTGCTCAGAAATAGGTACAGAGGAGATGTCAGGAGAATTTTCTTTTTACGCAGAGAGTGGTTAGTGCGTGAAATGGGCTGCGGGGACAGTGATGGAGGCTGATACGATTGGGCCTTTTAAGAAAATCCTGGACAGGTACACGGAGCTGAGAAAAATGAAGGGCTATGGGTAACCCTAGGTAATTTCTAATGTAAGGACATGTTCGGTACAACTTTGTGGGCCGAAGGGCCTGTATGTGCTGTAGGTTTTCTGTGTTTCTATGTTTCGAGTGCCGATTAGATATATTTTTCGAGCAGCTCGTGGTTAAGCTCACTGGGCCATCTGATATTCTGGGTTGAGTTTATTGCAGTGAACCCGATTTGATTAGCGAGGTTAAGGGAAAGGAACTCTAAGTTAAAGGGTTGTGGCTCAGGAATCCCTCGGATTCAGTCCATTTGAGCTCGTGTTTGGTCACGCTGTGAGAGGGTCTTTGAAACGAATGGGGGAGAAATATCTGGGTGACGAACCTTCTCCTGCTAACCTTTTAGATTATCTGTCCAAGTGTCGCTTTAAGTATAGTGGGGCATATAAACTGGCAAGGGAAAGTTTGAAGACAGCTCAGGGAAAGATAATCTACTAGGTGTGATCGGAATGCTAACCACAGAGTGCTTTCTCCAGGAGGCCAAATGCTTGTCCTGCCTCCATTATTGGTTCCGTGTGGTGCAGTAATGCAACTTAGTAAAGACTCCAAATCATAACTGTAAGACCCGTCATTGTCATATTAACCTTTTGATACTTTAAAATTGGTTATAAATGCTCTGTGCCGCGCGGTGGAGCTCCATCTGCCGCCTCTCAGCCCAGTGTTGAGGTCTCCATCTGCTGGTGATGAAAGAAATGTTGCTTCCATTTCTAAACTGATGATTCGTGGTATATTACAAAATTCCAAAATACCGGCTGATTTGGTCACTCAGCTCTCTTAACTGAACCCTCAAAAGCGCTCTGGCGTCTTAAAGGGAATCATCAGAATTCGGCCCTCTTCCCTGATATTCCATCCTGTACTAATGGGCTTCAGCATAATATTGCTGTGGGTAACATCTGCACAGGGTAAACCACATTAAGTGCCACAGGGTGAACCCTATTAAGCGCCATCTCCCATGAAAGGAAGTAAGATAAATGCAAAAACTAAGCTTGACTCCTGTCATAGTCCTCGTCTAGACGATTGTATTGACTAGGCAACCCAAGTGCCATGAACACAGCGGCCATGAGATTTCTGCTTTTCCGAATCCTGGTGATTTTTGCCAGAACAAAGTCATGGTTTTTGGAATGAATCCCAGCTGGAAGAGGTGTTCAGTTGGTGAACGGTGCGGAATTGATACTGATGCTCTCCAAGTGTGAATTTGAGCAGACTACAGTTACCTACCTGGGTAAAGTTGCACATCATGTCAAGTTTGCTTTATCGGGGCTGAGGTGGAAGTCGTTGCCAGCATCATAGAGAAGGCATTGTTGAGTTTTGCTCCTGCTGTAGCAACTCCTGATTTCAGCCGGTCCTTTGTTGTTTATGCTAGGGATGTTTGTGCTCCTCTAAGATTTTTTAATAGGGGTGGAGCATCCTGTGTGCTATTTCTATAAGAAACTTGAGGTCTGTATGAAACACTACTACGAAAAAGAGAGGGAGGCGTTAGCCCTTATTCTTGCCCTGAATCATTTGATGTCTATATTTCTTCCAATTCTCCACTCATTGCGTATGCACTCATTAACCTCTGGTCTCTCTCTGCAGAAACAGGAATACGAATCAGCGGTTAATGCGGTGGAGTTTATTCCTGCAGGGTTATGACCCACCTTTTTGCCACATTTGTGGAAGGAACAATGTGCTTGCAGAAGCTCTTCCGAGGACGAAGGTGTACCTGGCGTTCTATGTTTTCCATTCAACATATTGCATGCATTATTGGGGTAGCTTTAGGTTGCTGCAGAACAAACTTTCTGATGGGGGGTGTTATGACCTGCAAAATTCCTGGCATGTGTTTTATCTTTAACCCGTCTGGCAGTTCCCTGGGACACCTGCTATTCCCGTTCCATTGTTGGAACATGCCGGGAACTGCTTAAAAACAAAGCCATACCCATTATATTCCCCCTCCCCCCGCCAAATATCACCTATTCTTCAGCCAGCACTACCACACTAAACACCACAATTTTTCCCATTACCTTTATCTTAGTAAGTACCATTTGTCTGTAATTCCTGTTGTGGTACTTCCTGAGAGCGGAGATTTTAACAACGATTTTGGCCATAAATAGAAGGATCAGGTGTTAGAGTAAGCATTACTCCAGTCATCTTCCACAAGGAATTAAGAGTGGCCTAAACTCTAAATATGATTCAAAATGTTAATATTTTACAAGGAGTGTTGTCATATGTCTAATCATACAGAAAACAGACGGGCACGCGCGCGCGCGCGCGCGCGCGCACACACACACACACACACACACACACACACACACACACACACACATACACGCACACACACACATATAAAGACTTACACACACACACACACACACACACACACAAAGACACACACACACAGACGCACACACACTTACATATAAAGACTTACACACACACACACACGCACACACACACATACATATAAAGACTTACACACACACACACACAAAGACACACACACACAGACGCACACACACTTACATATAAAGACTTACACACACACACACACACACACACACACACACACACACACACACACACACACATGAAGAAATAGCAAGCAGGGTAGACAGTGGAGAAGCGGTAGTGCTCTTAGATTATAGCATGCCTTTTTCAAGGTGCCACGCATAAAGCCAGGAACTCGTGGTATTACAGGAAATATCTTTGCATGGATAAAGCAGTGACTGATTTGTAGGAGGTAAAGAGTGCGAATGAGGGGAGCCTTTTCTGGTTGACTTCCGGTGAGTAGTGGAGTTCCACAAGGGTCTGTGTTGCGACCGATCATTTTTATTTTATTTGTCCATAACTTGAATGATGGAATTCATGGTTTTGTTGCAATGCTTGCCGACGATATGAAGATAAGTGGAGGGGCAGGTAGTTTTGCGGAAATGTAGAGGCTACCCAAGGACACAGGTTCATTGAATTGGCAAATAAATGGCAGATGGACCTCCGTGCCGGAATGTGAACGGTCTTGCACTTCGATGGAGGACATTAAAGTGTTGTCTAGTTTATGAATGGAGAGAAGACAAACAAAAAACAAAAAACGAGGAACAAGGGGACTTGAGAGTCCTTGTGCAGGATTGCATAATAACTCATTTAAATGTCGAGTCTGTGGTGAGAAGGCAAATGCAATATTGGCATTCATTTCAGGAGGACTAGAGTATAAAACGAAAGGGTGAAATACTGAAAATGTATAAAGCACATGTGCGGCCTCACTTGGAGTATTGTGAGCAGTTTGGGCCTTTATCTTTGGGAGGAGATAGTGAAACTGGAGAAGATTGAAAGTGGGTTCAGGAAAATGAGACCAGGATTGAATGGCTGGTCACATCAGAAACATAAATTATAAAGTATAAACATATGTTGGCTCTGGGCCTGTATTCACTGGAATTCAGAGGAATGAGGCGTACCTCATTGAAATTTATCGAATAGTAGATGACTTCGATGGAGTGAATGTGGAGAGGATATTTTATATGCCTAAGCGTCCCAATTTTGCTGCTTTATGGGATGGTCTTCTGAGCTTATGGTCTTATTTACAACCACAAACAGGCATTTTGTTGAAGACCCTCTCAGTAGGGTCCCCTAAACTACAACGACATATTTTACTTCAATCAGTTGTGTTCGACTACTGGTTTATTTGAAGTGCATATTTGCATTGGACGCACATATAATTTATGTGACACTTCTGAAGGTACAGAGAGCTTTGTAGGACAAGTTAACTATCACAAATGGTTTAAGATCTTCTGAAATCTGAGAACTCTAATTACCGTTGTGAGGGTTGACACATGGACTGCAAGGAGTGCAGGACGACGCATCTTGTGTCGGTTCCATTGAATGTGGTGTCATGGTTGGCTCGGACACTGTGGGCTGGAGGTTCTGTTCCTGCGCTTTACCTTTCCCTGTTCTATGTGGCTGACAGACAAAGAGAGGGCAGCGAATTTTATTTTCTGAGACCATATGTGTATCTCAATGGACGTTGACATATTTTTGACCCAGTGACAAGTTTGGTACGTCTTACACGAACAAGCTGATGATAGTTGCTGGTAATCAGACGTGAGAGATAAGGTTGTAGTGAGATGAGCTGCGATCACAATTGGTGCAGCATAAGATTGGAGCACCGTTTAACACTCAGATGATCGCATAAACCGATGGATGAAAGCTGTACCGACTGAAGATGAAGTGGAGAGCTGGGTCAAATGGCGATTGAAGCAATGTCCTCTATGCTGGATGAATGCTACTCATAATTTACAGCCATCAGTCACATCACAATATTCATTGTCCGTAGTTTCACAAATAATTCGCTAAATTAGTCATAAGCTGTCACACTGGGACCTGTTTGACATACTGTAATCGGTTTGTAAATAATTTAAAAATCTTTATTCTTAACTGTGTTGAAATCAGTCCCTGTGGAGTCGTTAAATGGTATTAAAAACCCCAGACATGTGCTGCCTCAACATTTTATTCCGAGAGATCGCCTATAGTACAGGGGACAAATAACTAGACAGAGAAAATGTCTCCAATGTTTGATAGGTACCTGAGTGTGCAACGATCATTGTACGTGTTCATTGCCGTCGTTGGAGTTCTCGGTGAGTGACCAGAGAATTTATGTTTTGTATTCTGTGTGTTAACTTGGGTGAACATGTGTGAGATTATTTTACCAGCTTCCAACTTGATGCTCATTGGACCAATATACTTCAGTGATAACGATCCCGTCAATTGAACATCTTTATTTTTCACATTAATGTTAAATAAAGCTATATTTATACCTCAGCTCTCACACCATAAGACCGTAACTCAAGGGATCGACTCCGACGTTGCTCTTGCCTGAAACGACGCGTTGCATAGAGTGGTACCAGTGCTGCGGCGTGCAACCCTCCGGCAATGTGTGACTGGGAGAGTTTTACATCGTGTGTTTGACTGTTTCTGAGTTATTGATCAGAGTGAACACGTGACCTTTAATCTGCCCTTTTCCAGAGTTTACCTGTACCGGGACAGGGTAGCTCTTTGGGACGGTGTGCCTGGGGTGGGGGTGGGGGTGTGGAATTCAGTGGGACTTTGCCCAGAGTTGTACCAGTGTTTGGGACAGGCAGTGCTCTGGGAAGGCCTGATGGGGGGGATTTTAATAGCATCTTGTCCAAATTTGTACCAGTGCTAGGGATAGGTAGCTCTCCGGGAGCGTGTTACTGGGAGAGTTTCACATTGTGTCACTAGTTCTGAGTTGTTGATCGGTGTGAACCTGCACCTGCTTCTGTACTAACGTCTCCCTGTAGGGTCTCAGAGTCAATAATTGTGTCCGATCAACTGAAATAGGGTCAATGGATTGAACTGCGTCATCGAATTGTACTGAGCTGTAGAGTTAATCCATTAAATATACCTTTTGTTACTAAGATGTCTCAACATTCACTATGAGACTCGTCGTAAACTGAGTCACCACTTCACCCTGAAGAAGGGTTTCGGCTCGAAAAGCTGAGTGTGTTAAAGTTTATGAATGCTGCCTGACCCGCTGAGGTCCGACAGCATTTTGTGAGCTTTGCTCCCCTCTGTATCCCTTCTCGGCCAACTCAGATGCTGACTTTCCAGAGGCCTGGCCAGTCACTGTTAAATCAATGAAACCGGCCCCATCAGCGACTGGAATTGGGTTAGAAACAATTGTTGGTGCTCATGTAGCTCGGTTTTAATCTCCGATGATTCGGCACAATTCGTCTATTCCTAACACTGAAGAAGACTACAGTGTGACCAGTGATTTTTGAGCGGAAGCCGTTCAGCGACTCTAGCACTACCGACATTTATCTGAAACCCGAACCTGTGTTAATTCCCGGAGAACGTGTTCACTAATGCCGTATGTCTTCTCTCTCTCTCTCTCTCTGTCTCTCTCTCTCTCTGTCTCTCTCTCTCTCTCTTTCTCTGTCTATCTGTCTGTCTCTCTCTCTCTCTCTCTCTCTGTCTATCTGTCTGTCTCTCTCTCTCTCTCTCTCTTCAGTGAATTCAGCGGCGATTGTGATCCTGTCCCGGGGAAAGTGCGGCCTCTCTACCTGCACCACTTGCTACTTGGTGGCGATGGCAGCGGCCGATCTCCTGACCATTGTCACCGAGGTCATTTGTCTTCAAATCAAACTGTATTACTTAACGTGGAGTTTTCTGAATATTACCCCTGTCTGCACGGTTATCGAAGTCCTGAGGTTCACAGCCGCAGACTGTTCTATCTGGTTCACCGTCACTTTCACCTTTGATCGGTTTGTCGCCATTTGCTGCCAGAAGCTGAAAACAAAATATTGCACCGGGAAAACTGCGGCTGTGGTTCTGACAACAACCGGCGTAGTGTTCTGTCTGAAAAACGTGCCACGGTACTTCACGTTAGAATCCAGAGAGATCATCGACAATGTACCGTGGTTCTGTGCATACAGGGACCGTGTCTTCACTGACCCAGGGTGGGTGGGATACGATCGGCTAGATACGGTTTTAACTCCATTCCTCCCTTTCGGCATAATTCTGCTGTTGAACGCTCTGACAGTCAGACACATTTTAGTGGCCAGTCGGGTCCGTAAGGGGCTGAAGGGTCAGAGCAAGGGGGAGAACCGCAGTGAGCCGGAGATGGAGAGCAGGAGGAGGTCTGTGGTTTTACTCTTCACCCTCTCCGGCAGCTTCATCCTCCTGTGGATGACATACGTTGTAAATGTCATATATTATCAGGTCGCAGGAAAAGGATTCGATTTTACTGATTCTGAATGGATCTTTCACCTCGTCGGGTATTTGCTGAGGAATTTCAGCTGCTGCACAAACACGTTTATTTACGCGGTGACTCAGTCGAAATTCAGGGAGCAGGTGATTAGCGCAGTGAAATATCCGGTCACTTATGTGCTTTATTTAATTAATAAAGTCGCGTCCTGAGCACAAGCCATTTCTGCCTCCAGCTACTCTGAGTCACCGCATAATCTCCCAGGTGTTTTTCCCACGCGGGTTGTTCCAGTGGCTGGCCGCTCTGTGACATTAGGAGCAGCCAAGATATGGACAAGCTGGGAGTTTGTGCTGTATGTGTGTGTGCGTGGAGGTGGGGGTGTTGCGAAGTGTGCATGTGTGTGTATTTGTGTGTCTGTGTTTGTGGTTGTTTGTGTGAAGGAGAGAGACACGTGTTTAAACTGGAAAGAGTTTTGACAGGATGTTGCCAAGACAAGTGGCCTGGGTAACACAAAAGGTCTGGCCTGGCAGGGACTTTACTGCTTGCAACTTTTGTAGAATGAGAGGCACCCAAATCGAAACGATTAAGATTCGGAGAAGTTGCGATAAACTGGACGGTAACATTTCGTTCACGGGGACAACTGGAGTATTTCATATAGTTCCATGGAGCGATTCACCGCATGGTCTCCCAGTAGTCATTCCCGCTGACTATTGGAGCATATAGTAGAGTACCTTTGAGTGCCCTGCTTCTACGTTCTGCCCATATGGCCTCACAGGACGTTATCGCCAAAATGTCATTTCTAAATGCTGATATTACACCTCTCTCGCTCGGCTGAACCTCTATCCTAGTGACACAACTGTCGTACCAATATCGCTGAATAGTCATCTCTCGGTCCTGCCCTTCGCTCAGTCGTGTTTCTGTCACGGCGGTAACATCCCAGTCCTCACAGCTATTCCAGGTCGGTTCATCCGCCTGATCTGTTCAACACCGACCATGAAATGTGCTTTGTAAATGAGTATACCCGATATGATTTTTTTTTTTAGATTATGAGAACACTCAGTCCTCTTTTATTGTCATTTAGAAATACATACATAGATTAAGAAATGATATAATGTTTCTCTGGAGTGATCTCACAGAAAACAGGACAGACCAAGACTAACACTAACAGAACCACATAATTATAACATATAGTTACAGCAGTGCAAAGCAATACCATAATTTGATGAAAAAAGTCCATGGGCACAGTAAAAAAAAAGTCTCAAAGTCCCGAGTCGATCGACTCCCTAGTCCCCGATAACAGGAGGCAAAAGGGAGAAACTCCCTGCCATAAACCTCCAGGCACCGTCAACTTGCCGATACTTTGGAAGCAGCCGACCACAGCCGACACTGAGTCCATCCGTCCGAAAACTCCGAGCTTCCGACCAGACTCTCCGATACAGCCTCCCGAGCGCCATCCTCTGCCGACGCCTTCGACCTCACCCTGGCTGCTGAAACACGCAAAGCCGAGGATTTCGGGGCCTTCAGCTCCGGAGATTCCGGTTACCACACAGTAGCAGCGGCAGCGAAGCGGGCATTTCAGAAGTTTTCCAGATGTTCCTCCGTACGCTCACGTCTGTCTCCATCAAATCAGAATTGTGCACCGTCCCCTACTTGTCAGATAACAGGCATCATCACCGAAGTGGCCGCGCGCGCTGCTGTGGCGCTGCCATCCTCTCCCCCTTCCGGGAGGATTTATATTAATCTTTTCGGTACAACAGAGACAAAACACTTCAGAAGGATATTGATACTCTGCAACGGCAATATTGGAATTAACTCTCAGATTATAACATAGTCCTCGCCTTTATATTTCGCAAGTATGTGGATAACCCCACGCTCTAGTTTATTAACCCTGTACCATAGCCAGAACAACCAGATCTACAAATCCCTCTCATCGTCTCCATTACTAATCCACTCAGTTGGCCTCTGCAACCTTTTCAATGCAAACTCATCCTCAAACGTCCCTGCACTATCTCCAGTACAATCATATCCCACATTCCCTCTGAACTCTCTCAAATACAATCACACTCAATCCCCTCTGCACTCTCTCAAATACAATCACTGCCAATCCCTTCTGAACTGTGTCAAATACAATCACAGACAATCCCCTCTGCACTCTCTCAAATACAATAACTGCAAATCCCCTCTGAACTCTCTGAAATACAATCACAGACAATCCCCTCTGCACTATCTCAAATACAAACACAGACAATCCCCTCTGCACTCTCTCAAATACAATCATAGACAATCACCTTTGCATTCTTTGAAATACAGACACACCTCAATACCTTCGGCACCCTCCAATATAATCACATCCAAAATCCCGTCAACAACCTCTCTACAATACTGACACTCCCGATACGATACCCTCTGCACTTTGTCCTGGACAATTACATTCCAATTCTTTCTCCAACTTCTCCAGTACAATCACAACCCCATCCATTCTACCCTCTCCCATAGAACCACTTCATTAATGCCCTCTTTATCGTCTGCAGTGCAATCACACCCACAATCCCCTCGGCGTCCTCTCCAACGTGATCTCACGCTCAATCCCCTTTTGCGCTTTGTGCAATACAATCACATCCCAAACACCTCTGCATCCACTCCATTACAACAACACCCTATCTCTTCCATACCCTCTCCAATATTATCACATCCCAATAACCTGAGCATGCTCTTCAATTAAATTACTCTCCTAATCACCTCTGCCCTCTCTCCAATGTAGTCACACCCGCAATCCTCTCTGCATTCTCTCCAAAACAAGGGGTGATTGATAAGTTCGTGGCCTATGGTAGAAGGCGTCCATTTTAGAAAATCTAGCACATTTATTTTTTTTTTCCTACAGTTACACACTTATTCCAGCGGTCGTGCAGCGTACGGATCCCTTCTTTGTAGAAGTCGGCGTCGTGGACCTCCAGAAGTGGTCCACGGCAGGGGTGATTGATAAGATCGTGGCCTATGGTAGAAGAAGACGTTATTAACTTCCTTTCTGCATTTTTACTCATAGAGTTGAACTGCAGGTGCATGTAAGGAGAGCTGCACCTTAGGCCACGAACCTGTCCATCAGCCCTGCTGCGGACCACTCGTGCAAAGAAGAGACCCGTGTGCTGCACGACAGCAGGACTATGTGAGTACATGTAGGAGGGGACTATGTTAAACACAAATGTGCTTGGTTTCCTAAAATTTACTCCTTCTACCTTAGACCACAGACTTATCAATCACAACCCCAGTGTCCTCTGGACCCTAACCCATACAACGACAACCAAATTCCCCTCGGCACCTTCTGCAACATAATCACGCACTCAATGCGCTCTACACTGTTTACCATGCAACAACACCCCAATCGCCTCTGTACTTTGTCCTATGCAATTACATTCCAATATCCCTATGTACTCTCTGCTGTACAATCACAAACAATCCCTCATGCACCGTCGCCAGTACAATCACAAACCCCATCCCTTCTGGAACTTAACTGATAAAACCACACTCCTAATACCCCCGTCTCTACTTTCTGCGAAGGCTGAGAA
The DNA here is from genome assembly GCF_030028105.1 of Mobula birostris. Lineage (NCBI taxonomy): Eukaryota > Metazoa > Chordata > Chondrichthyes > Myliobatiformes > Myliobatidae > Mobula > Mobula birostris. The sequence continues at coordinate 61,855,836 of NC_092389.1, read as the reverse complement.
AAGTCCATCTCCCACCCCCCACCCTCACTACATTCTACAGAGGTTGTATTGAGAGCATCCTGAGCAGCTGCATCACTGCCTGGTTCCGAAATTGCACCATCTCTGGTCGGAAGACCCTGCAACGGATAGAGATGTCAGCTGAGAAGATCATCGGGGTCTCTCTTCCCACCATTAGAGACATTTACACCACACGCTGCATCCGTAAAGCAAACAGCATTATGAAGGACCCCATGCACCCCTCATACGAGCTCTTCTCCCTTCTGCCTTCTGGCAAAAGGCACCGAAATATTCGGGGTCTCACGACCAGACCATGTAACAGCTTCCCCGAACTCAACAAACTTCTCAATACCCAGAGCCTGGACTGAAACCAACCTACTGCCCTCTACTATGCATATAGTCTTGTTTATTATTTATTGTAATGTCTGCACTGTTTTGTGCACTTTATGCAGTCCTGGGTAGATCTGTAGTCTAGTGTAGTTTTGTGTTTTTTTTATGTAGTTCAGTGTAATTTTTGTATTGTTCATGTAGCAACATTGTCCTGAAAAACTTTGTTTCGTTTGTACCGTGTACTGTACCAGCAGTTATGGTCTCAATGACAATAAAACGTGACTTGACTTGACTTGATGTTCTCCAGTATAATCACACGCCTGATCCCCTCTGCACTGTATACAAGACAATCGCATCCCAATCACTTTGTCCTATACAATCACATTCCAATTCCCTTTGCACCTTCTCCAGTACAATCACATCCAAAACCATTCTGCAGCCTCTCCCATACAACCACCTCCCTAATCCCCACTGCATCCTCTCCAAGTTCCTTTAATTAATTAAAGTAACTTAGGAGTAGGTAATGGTGGCAGCAATTAGGACAATCGAGTGCTCCGTATGCAGTATGTGGGAAGTCAGTGACAGCACAAATGTCCCTGATGACTACACCTGTAAAAGGTGCACCCAGCTGCAGCTCTTGACAAACCGAATTAGGGAATTGGAACTGGGGCTGGATGAACTTCGGGTCATTCGTGAGGCAGGGGAAGGAATAGACTGGATTTTAAGGGAGATAGTCACCCCTAAAAGTCATGAGGCATGAAGCTGGGTGACTGTCAGGAAAGGGAAGAGGAGTAGACAGAATGAGCAGAGCACCCCTGTGACCGTTCCCATCAATAATAAGTATACAGTTTGGATACTGTTGGTGGGGACGACCCACCAGGGGCATGTAGTGGTCACGTCTCTGGCACCGAGACTGGACCCTCAGCTCAGAAAGGAAGGAGGGAAAAGAGGAGAGCAGTAGTAATAGGGGATTCCATAGTTAGGGGGACAGATAAGCGGTTCTGTGGGAGAGATCGAGAATCCCGGATGTTCTGTTGCCTCCCTGGTGCCAGGGTCCGCGATATTTCGTATCGCGATCTCAGTACCCTCAGGAGGGAGGGTGAGCAGCCAAATGTCGTGGTCCATGTAGTGAGCAATGACGTGGATAGGCAGGAGGATGAGGTCTTGCAAAGAGAGTACAGTATAGGGAGCTAGGTGCAAAGTTGAAGGTTAGGACCTCCAGGGTTGCAAACTCATGATTGCTACCCGTGCCACGTGCTAGTGAGGTTAGAAATAGGAAGATAATGCAGCTAAATACGTGGCTAAGGAGATGGTGCAGGAGGGAGAGCTTCATGTTTGCAGACAATTGGGCTTTGTTCTAGGGATGGTGGGACCTGTTACGACGGGACGGTTTGCACCTGAACTGGAGGGGGCCGAACATCCTTGCGGGTAGGTTTGCTAGTTCTGCTCAGAGGGGTTTAAACTAGATTTGTAGGGGAAGGGTGTTGGAGCAGATAGTGTTAGAGCAGATAGTGAGGTGGAGGAGGATAAAGGTCATGCGAGGACTGCATATATAGACAGTATTCAAAGGTTTGTACGTGATAGAAGTGCTCTCAGGTGCATCTATTTTAATGTAAGGAGTATTGTAGGTAAAATAGATTAGTTTAGGGCGTGGATTGACACGTGGGATTACGACATTATTGCCATTAGTGAGACATGGTCGCAAGAGGGGCAGGACTAATAGCTTAATGCTCCGGGGTTCCGTTGTTTCAGAGGTGACAGAGGGGGAGGGATGAAAGGGGGAGGAGTGGCATTACTAGTCAGGGAGAATATCACAGCTGTGCGTATACAGGACAGCCCGGAGGGCTTGTCTACAGAGGCCATATGGGTGGAGCTGAGGAACGGGAAAAATGTGACCACACTAATAGGGTTGTATTATAGACCGCCCAATAGTCAGAGAGAATTGGAGGAGCAAATCTGTAGAGAGATAGCAGACCGATGTAAGAAACAGAAGGTTGTAATAGTAGGGGATTTTAACTTTCCACATATTGACTGGGATTCCCATACTGTGAAAGGGTTAGATGGCGTGGTGTTTGTCAAATGTGTTCAGGAAAGTTTTCTAAATCAATATATAGAGTTACCAACGAGAGAGGATGCAATACTTGATCTCCTATTAGGGAACTAGACAGGTCAGAAGTATGTGTAGGCAAAAATTTTGGGTCTAGTGACCATAATGTCATTAGTTTCAAGTTAATTATGGATAAGGATAAGCCTGGTTCACGAGTTAAGGTTCTAAACTGGAAAGGGGCTAAATTTGAGGAGTTGAGAACAGATCTAGGAAGAGTGGATTGGGAAAAAGCTGTTTTATGGCAAGGATGTGTTTAGTATTTATTCTAGGCATTCAAAGGCGAAATTTTGGGATTGCAGAGTTTGCATGTTCCTGCCAGGATTAAAGACAAAGTTAACAGACATAGGGAATCTTAGTTTTCAAGGGATGTTGTCGATCTGGTTAAGTAAAAGAGAGAGGTATATAGCAGGTATTGGCAACAAGGAACAGATGAGGTACTTGCAGAATATAGAAAATGTAAGAAAATACTAAAGAGGGAGATCAGAAATGCAAAAAGGAGACATGAGGTTGCTCTGGCAGATAATGTGAAGGTAAACTCTAAAGGTTTCTACAAGTACATTAAGAGTAGAAGGATAGTAAGGGACAAAATCTGTCCCCTTAGTGGCCGTCTATGTGTCGAGCCTCACGAGACGGGAGAGATCTTAAACATTTTCTTTTGCATTAGTATTTACTCTGGAAACTGGCATAGTGTAGGTGGAAGGACGGGAAACAAGCAGCAGTGTAATAAAACATTTAGAGATTTTTAAGAGAAGGAGGTGTTTTCTGCCTTACGGCGAATAAAGGTAGATAAATCCCTGGGGCCTGATATTTCCTCGGACCTTGAGAGAGATTAGTGTAGAAATTGCAGGGGCCCTGGCAGAAATATTTAAGATGTCCTCAGCCACGGGTATGGTGCCGAAGGTTTGGAGGGTAGCTCATGTTGTTCCGTTGTTTAAAAGAGGCTCCAAAAGTAAAGCAGGTAATTACAGGCCAGTGAGCCTGACATCGGTAGCAGGTAAATTACTGGAAGGTGTTCTGAGAGATCGGATATACAAGTATTTGAACAGCCAAGATCCGATTAACTATAGTCAGCTGGCTGTATGCGTGGTAGATTGTGTTTAACGATTCTTGCAGAGTTTCCCGAGGAGGTTACCAAGAAGGTAGATGAAGGAAAGGCTATGGATGATGTCTACGTGGACTTTACTAAGGCTTTTGACAAGGTCTCACATGGGAGGTTAGATTAGAATGTTCAGACACTAGGTATCCATGGAGAGGTTGTAAACTGGATTCAAAATTGGCTGTGTGGGAGAAGACAGAGAGTGGTAGTGGATGATTGCTTCTCAGACTGGAGGCCTGTGACTAGTGGTGTGCCTCAGGGATCTGTGCTGGGACCATTGTTGTTTGTTGTCTATATCAATGATCTAGATAATAATGTGATAAATTTGGATCAGCAAGTTTGCTGATGACACTAAGATTGGAGGTTTTGGACAGCGAGCAAGGCTTTCAAAGGTTGCAGAGGGATCTGGACCAACTGGAAAAATGGGCCAGAAAATGGCAGATGGAATTTAATGCAGACAAGTGTGAGGTGTTGCATTTTGGAAGGACAATCAAGGTTGGACATACAAAGTAAATGGTAGGGCACTGAGGAGTGCGGAGGAACAAAGGGATCTGGGAGTTCAGATACATAATTCCCTGAAAGTCGTTTCACACGTAGACAGGGTTGTAAAGAAGGCTTTTGGCATCCTGGCATTCACAAATCAAAGTTCTGAGTATAGGAGTTGGGATCTTATGGTAAGGTTGTATAAGACATTGGTGAGGCCAAATTTAGAGTATTGTGTGCAGTTCTGATCACCTAACTACAGTAAGATTGAAAGAGTGCAGAGAGGATTTACTAGGATGTTGCCGTGTCTTCAGGAGTTGAGTTACAGGGAAAGATTGAACCGGTTAGGACCTTATTCCTTGGAGCGTGGAAGAATGAGGGGAGATTTGATAGAGGTTTACAAAATGATGAGGGGTAAAGATAGATAAATGCGAGAAGGCTCTTTCCACTTAGATAAGGAGAGATACCTACGAGAGGACATGGCTTTAAGGTGAAAGGGGAAAGGTTTAGGGGGAACATTAGGAGGAACTTCTTCACTCAGAGCGTGCTGTGAGTGTGGAACGAGCTGCCATCTGACGTGGTAAAGGAGGGCTCACTCTTAAGTTTTAAGAATAAATTGGATAGATACATGGGTGGGAGAGGTCTAGAGTGTCATGGACTGGGTGCAGGTCAATGGTACTAGCGGAATAAAGTTTCAGCACAGACTAGAAGGGCCGAATGGCCTGTTTTCTGAGCTGTAGTGTTCTATGGTCCTATGGTTCTAATGTGTAGGTGTACCCCTGATTTGGGGTTAGATTATATTATTAGATTATGAGGACACGCAGTCCTCTTTTACTGTCATCGAGTAATGCATTCATTAAGAAATGATACATTGTTCCTCCATAATGACATCACAGAAACACAAGACAAACCGACTGAAAAGGTGACAAAAACCACATAATTATAACATATAGCTACAGCAGTGCAACGCAATACCGTAATTTAATGAAGAACAGACCATGGGCATGGTTAAAAAAACAGTCTCATAGTCTCTCGAAAGTCCCATCATCTCTCGCAGACGGTAGAAGGAAGACAAAAAACTCTTCCTGCCATGAGCTTCCAGCGCCGCAAACTTGTCAATGCAGCATCCTGGAAGCACCCGACCACAGCCGACTCTTGAGTCCGTCCGAAAACTCCGAGCTTCCGACCAGCCCTCCGACACCGAGCACCGAAACCCATCTCTGCCGAGCGCTTCAACCCCGGCCCCGGCAACAGGCAATAGGCAAAGCCAAGGATTTGGGGCCTTCACCTCCGGAGATTCTCGATCGCACAGTAGCAGCGGCAACGAAGCAGGCATTTCAGAAGTTTCTCCAGGTATTCATCCGTGCTTCTTCACGTCTGTCTCCATCAAATCAGGATTGTGCACGGCCCCTAGTTAACACATACGATATCATTCGGAGCGGCCGCGGGCGCTGCGTCGCGCCACCATCTTCTCCTCCAACCCACCCCACCCCGCCCCCCAGGATTTGGGGATGTGCGAATATTTCGGAGTTTGTCAGCGAATGTGTGAGTACACAGGTATTTTGGGGGTGTCAGTTGCTTTGGGGTGCACACTCATTTGAAAGTTGAATGAGGATTTTCCGGTGAGCAGAGAGTTATGGGTGTACACTGATTTGCAGATATATGGAGAGTTGGGTGTGTTGACGGATTCGGGGGTGAACACTGACTTTGAGGAGCTGTTGGATTTGGAGGTGTTTCGAATCTCCAGGTTGTTTCGTTTATAGTTAAACGCGATACGAACTTTACCATCTGTACTTTTTAAAATGGAAGCAGCCATTCTGTGAACTGTTTGAAATGATTCTTTTGCTGGGATAGGCTAATGTGCATGTGGGAGAATCAGTGGGTTCGGATGCGCAAAGGATTCGGGGGTGCAGACGGATTTGAGAATATGCGCTCATTTAGGAGTGTTTTGGAGAATATGGGGGATGTACATGGATTTGGGAATGTGGACAGGAATGGGTGTTTGCCAGCTAATGTTGGGGGTGCATGCGGATTGGGGGCAAACATTAACTCAGAGATGCACACGGATTTCGGAGCACATTTGAGTGTGTGGAGAGATTTGGGAATGCCGGCGGATTTCAGGGTGCATACGGATTTTGGAGGTTCGGTGGTTTTGGAGCGTACATTCGGGGTGTGTATGTATTTCAGGGTTCTGAGGATTTGGAGGTGTGATGACTATCAGACTTGTTTTGTTTAGAGATAATACTAATAAATGCATTTTGAACGTTGAAGTTTGTTCTTGCTATTTTCTAAGATGGAGACGGCCGTTTTGTGAACTATTTGAAATGATTTTGCTCTGAGGTGATCCAATATGCAAGTGTGTCTGCTGATTTGGAGCTCTGACGAATCTCAAGGTTGTTTCATTTGTACATAGATTAATAATGAATGCAATTTGAATTTTGACCTCTGTTCTTGATTTTTATGGTTCAGGCAGCCATTTTGTGAAGTGTTTGAAACGAGAGGTCGGGAGCATGTGCAGTTTACGGAGACAGAGGGGAAGGGACTGAACCGAGGGGATAAATTGAACTGGATGTCTATGGATACGTGTAGAGGCAGGCCGGGTCAGGCAGAAACAATGGGTTGTTCCACACAGAGACACGGAAACACGCTACACAGAACGGCAGTTCCTTATCCGCCTCTCCAGCTCTCCGCCGTGTTCCTTAACACACAGGTGGTGATATGATTAAAACAGACTCAACCCCCTACTAGACTGCTGAGCTTTATGGCCATGTATTAGGGTTAAGGGTGGGTCCTGGTGAGCACGGAAATGTTCTGACTGTGACTGAGTCACTGACGATGTTGGAGGGTTTTGTGGATATGAAAGTGTTTATGCATCATCACAAACAGATCCCTTCCTTAGAGTCCCCCAAGCACAAATTATTCCACGCGTTTATAGTCTCAAGGTGAATAGTAACAGTAGGTGATTCAATACAATTTCACAAGCTATTAATACATAATTTACTTCAATATTCTGTGTCTCTCAAATGGCTCTATTACAGTACATACCTACTGTGGAAGCACATTTAATTGATAAGGCATCGCGGAAGGTTCAGTCACATTTTGGCACAAACTAATGCACACGAATAGTACAAACATTATATCAGTTAATTCTTTAATCGCAATCTGTCACCACAGAGATTGCACCTGCCTGACGAAATTGGTTTGTAAATAATTTAAAAACAGTTATTTTTAACTCTGTTGAAATGTGTTCCTGAGGAGTCGCTAAGTGGTATTAAAAACCCCAGGTATGTGCTGGCTTAACATTTCATTCCGAGAGATCGCCTGTAGCACAGGGAGACAAATCACTGGACAGAGAAAACGTCTGCAATGTTGAATAGTTACTACAGTGTGCAGAAAATATTGTACGTGTCCATTGCCGTCATTGGAGCTCCTGGTGAGTGAGCAGAACAATTCATGTTTGGTATTTCTGTGCGTTAACCCATGTGAATCTGTTTATGATCATTTGACAAGCTTCTAACTTGATGATAATTATACAAATATCCGTCAGAGATATTGATCCTGTCAGTTCAACACTCTGACATTTCATATTTAATGACAAGCGGAACTAAACTCCTGCCTGTCATCTAACTCACGGGATCGACTCGGACGTTGCTCTTGCCTTCAATGCCACCTTATCCGGAGTTGTGTCGGTGTGGGGACAGGCAGCTCTCCCGTAAGCTGTGACTGGGATGGGTTTACATTGTGAAGTTCACTGTTTCTGAGTTATTGATCAGAGAGAACCCCTGGTCCTGTATTTCATGTCTCCCTGTGGAGTCTGTCACAGTCGGATCTCACTGCCTGTCGGTCAATAATTGGGTCTGATCACCTGAACCACTGTCCACGGATCTGCTGACGATAGTTATCAAATTGAACTGCGTTGCGGAATTAATCCATTAACGGAGCCACTCAGTCTCGGGTTACTAAGTTGTTCCTGCTTTCCCTCTGAGACGCGTCGTAAACTGGGGCACCGCTTCGTCCTGTAGAACAGTCTTGGCACAACACCAAAGCTTGTTCAATTCCATGTTTGCTGCCTGACCTACTGAGCCCTCCAGTATTTTGTCTGTGTTGCTCCCCTGTGTCTCCCTTCTCGGCCCCATCAGATGCTGAGTTTCCGGAGACCTGGTCAGTCACGGTTAAATCAGTGAAACCGGCCCCGTCAGCGACTGGAATCGGGATCAGCACCGATCGTTGTTGTTCATGCAGATCGATTTTATCCCCGACGATTCTGCACACATTGTCTTATCTCCGCACTGAAGAGGGCAGGTCAGAGACAGTGTGACCCGTGTTTGATGTTAGATTAGCAGCCGTTCACAGACTCCAGCACTCCTGACCTTTAGCTGAAACCCTATTCCTTGAGGAACGTGTTCAGTAATGCTCAGTGTCTCTCCCTCCCTCCCCCGTCCCCGTCTTTCACCCCCTCTCCCGCCCCTCCCGCCTCCCCCACACACAGTGAATTTAGTGGCGATTGTGATCCTGCCCCAGGGAAAGTGCGGCCTCTCTACCTGCACCACTCGCTACCTGGTGGCCATGGCAGCGGCCGATCTACTGACCATCGTCACCGAGGTCATTTTGTCTCAAATCAATGAGTATTACTTCCCGATGAATTTTCTGGACATCACGCCTGTGTGCAGTGTTATCGATGTACTGAAGTGCACAGCCACAGACTGTTCTGTCTGGTTCACCGTCACTTTCACCTTTGATCGGTTTGTCGCCATTTGCTGCCAGAAGCTGAAAACAAAATATTGCACTGGGAAAACTGCGGCTGTGGTTCTAACAACAACCGGCGTACTTTTTTGTCTGAAAAAACATCCCCCGGTTCTTCACACGGGAACCCAGCATGATAATCGACAACATACCTTGGTTCTGTGTACTCATGGGCAGGTATTTCGCTGACCCCCGGTGGGTAGTATATGACTGGCTTGATACAGTTTTAAATCCATTCCTTCCTTTCGCTGGGATCCTGCTGCTCAACGCTCTGACCGTCAGGCACATTTTAGTGGCCAGTCGGGTCCGTAAGGGGCTGAAGGGTCAGAGCAAGGGGGAGAACCGCAGTGACCCGGAGATGGAGAGCAGGAGGAGGTCTGTGGTTTTACTCTTCACTCTCTCCGGCAACTTCATCCTCCTGTGGATGACAGTGGTGGTAAATGTCATGTATTATCAGGTCTTAGGGAAAAGATTCAATTTCAATGATTCTGAATGGATCTTTAACTACGTCGGGATTTTGCTGAGTGATTTCAGCTGCTGCACAAACACATTTATTTACGCGGTGACTCGGTCAAAATTCAGGGAGCAGATAGTTAGTGCGGTGAAATATTCTGTCCCCTCCGTGCTTCAATTCATGAATAAAACCGCGTCCTGAGCACAAGACGGAGGTGGCCACAATTTCTGCAGTCGGGACGCCAGCTCCTCATATTCACTGCCTGATCTCCGAGTTGTTATTCCGGGACTGACTGTCCCATCGTCTGGCAGGTCTGGAACATTAGGATAGTGTGTTTCTGGGGAGGGTCAAAACACTGTCCTGGACTCGTCAGATATCAGTCAACGAACTACACTGGAATGCCACCAACTGATTGGTCTATGGATATGCCCATCTATCCCCATTCCCGCCCACCAACCTCACAGTCCGACTTTACCACAAGACAGCGGGAGTTCTAGTCTTATGCTGGTTGGCTAATCCAATGTCAAACACACCAGTTTCCGCCTAGCTTTTAAATGATTGTCTAACATGAATGAATGGGGCGGGCTTTGGATACATGTCGGTTGACGCTCCGACTTAATGCGCGTTCCCGCCACTAACTGGACTGGAAAATGGTGCAGAGAAATGGGAAATAAAACCCTCGTACTTATTTTTTTTCTAATGAAAGCTAAATTACCCCCCCCCAAAAAAAATCCTATAGATTGTACAAAATGAAATCCAATAGAGTGAATCGAGTTAAACTCATTCCCACAACTAAAATGAAAGATATCCACCCTCAACGATTGTAATTAAATCTGCATTTCATTTCCATCTACTTGATCAGCTTCACCCTGAAACAGTGTGTGTTGAAATGCTTCATAATGACAAAATCTACACAGCCCAGTATGAAGTTTTCAAACACAACGTAGGGAATAATTCTTTATAGTATGGCCAATTCAGGTCGTGTCACTATAATTCCTTCCTTTCTTGTTTGTAGCCACTTCTCCCATGAACCCAACACTGTTCGATATCTGTAAAGGTGTCTCCCCTTGTGCCCAGTGTCCCACTAGATTTCCCATAAACCCCTCATTCTTAACCCTGCAAACCCTGAAACAGGTTCTGATTTGCAACGTGGAAGGTCTTTATCCACAGTCGAACTCTTAACAGCTTTTGTGACTAAACAGTCAACCCGCTCATTCCCCTCAGTACCTCCATGTGTGGAGACCCCTCAGAAGAAAATGTATAATCCAATACTTTGCGTATGAAATAATGTTTGATGAGTTTCCAACAGTAACTCTGACCGACTGCTAGTGTCCAGCTAGTCCCAGACTGACCAATCCGTTTTAAAATTCATCAAAACCGAAAACAACATCTGAACAAATTACAACTTTACGTGGAAGAATTTCCTCCAAACACTATAGGTCTAGAATGATGGCCACATATTCTGCAGTTTTTACAGATAAATGGTCGGTAAGCTGTTTCTTTATCGTTACCTTTAATCCGGGCACAACAAACACCATCATCCCCAGTTAAATTGCCTTTTGATTCCTCTGCAACAATGGTTAACATATCAAAATAATTGTCTTTAATATATTGATGAACCAGCAGATCCTCAGGCATAACAGAGTCCTTGGACTTTACTAAAATGTGAGACCTAAAATCAAGTAGTCACAGACAGAACAAAGTGGCGTTTCAGAGAACGTGACAGTGCGGTATATTGCATAATCCAACAATCCCATCTTCCCAGCCTGATTAGGTCCCAGCCACCTAAACAGGAAAACACTTTGCGTATAATGTTCCCAATAGTCCTCGAACACAACTTTAACCGGAAGATCATTTCTCTGCCTCCTCAAATGAATCCTATGCTAGCGTAACTGCAATATCTGCAATTCTGATGATAGTTCTGCCATTTCAGCCAGTAAAACCGAAACAGGAGACGACCTTACTGCACCACCATACAATCTTAAAGCCTGTTTTTCTGTCACATTCAAGTACTTTAGGGTTGAAAATGAAGCTGAGCTATAAGCCCCACAGCCATAGTAAAGAACAAATCTAATGAAACCAATTTAATTCCCTGGTTCATATTTTCACTGTTATACTGTATGTATTTCATTCAGCAGTTCGGTAAGAACAGTCTGTTTTGCTTTCAGCCTGTCTGGGTTATTGCTGAAGATAAGGGATGTTGAGGAATGTGTGGCATCCAATTAGGATGGGAGGACTTTGGGGACGTTTTCCTTTCTGTTGAACACTGAGGTCGGGCCTGGGGCTTTTTTCGGGGGGAGATGGAGAAAGAAGACGCTGGATAGAACAGGTCGTAGGATTTGACCTAGTGTGGGTCCGGGATTCGACGAAGCCAGGGTCCGAGATCGATTTATAATCAGTGAATATGGTGAAACTTTGAGCTCCAACTTGTGCACATTTCTATTTGTTTTTCTTTACTAACCTTTTAGTTAAGTTCAGATTCATAAATATACTTCCTTTAATCGTATGCAGGGTACTGTCCGTCATTTCGTGGCACTAATTTGTGACGAGGTAGCAAATTACACACATCCACACAAACTGGGGTCCGGGGCTGGAAGCCATCTCGGTCTCGCGAGTCTGGCGGTATTTATTCTAGTCCAGTGTCTTCCCCGGACTTTCGCAGCCGACGAAACCAGAGTGTTTCATCGTCGGGGTCTCGTCGGGGATCGATTTCGTTGGATGTTGTGTGATAGCCCAGAGCATTGATCCAGTGGGTTGTGTGTTTAAGTCTGTGCTAAACTACTGTCCGGTAAAGTGATTACGGTGTGAGGCTGTGGATGCTGCAGGGGTTGATCAGTGGTGCGAATCCACAGGGTTACCGGTACCAAATACGTGAGTATTGACTGGGGGAAACATTCGTACCCGGACGAGTTGTTAATTCGAACTTTAAACACCGTCAAAGCAGCAGAGCCTCGCTATCAAAAGCCGAGAATGTTCTCAGGAGCGAGGCCCATACTCGAGGGGGAAGAGGAGTATCGGACTCGGGCAGAGCGGACCGCTCAGATGACGTAGCAGTGCCGTGATGACGTAGAAAGACAGCGATTGGTTGAAAGTTTGAGGGGGCCGGCTGCTGACGTGGTGAGATCTGTAAACACACTGAGCCCGTTAGCCACTTCTACGCGCTACATTTAAGCGCTATAGAAAATGTGTTTGGCACAACGGGAAGCCCGATGGAACTTAGGAACTTAGAAAATGTTTCAGGATAAGGGAGAGAAACTTTCTGTCTATATTTTTCGACTTGAGATACAGCTGGGTTGCTTGTGGCGCAGACGGACCATTCAAAACAGCGGAGGTGAATCAGTTAAGATAGGCTCAAATAGCGAGAGGCGCACAGTCACAGGACACAAACGCTAGTGGTCTCCGGCTCTCTGGTAAGTCGCTCCCCACTCCGTTGCTTGTTGAGCTGATCAGAGAAGTCAGAGAGGAGGATAATGCTTCGGATCCATGGTGGTGTTGGGGTGGAGCTGTACCGTCCTCGGTCGTAGTCCCCTGCGCTGAAGTGCCAATTGATAGCCTACCCCGGGGTGGGGTAAGGGACCACATGGCAGAGTTGAGAATTCAGATGTCCCAGTTGTCATCTGTGGGTGCGCTTCCCCCCCACACCAAACGATAGATCTGATAGCGAGGCTGACCACCTTAAGGGACGGACTATGCAGAGCGCTGCTGGTGGCCGGGCTCCCCCGAGGACAGCGGCCGGTATTTTCTGTTTTAACTGTGGTGGAGGGACACTTCAGGCGGGAGTATGAATGACGGGAAACCTCGAAGAGAGTGAACCCCCGGGTACCTAAGTGAGAGAGAGGCGTCGGGAAACTTAGAAGAGACCTAGTGAGGGAATAGTCTGGCGTCTCGGGGGAACGCGTTCCCAGAAATATATCAAGGAACACCCTGAGGCAAAAATAAACTAGTCCTGAAGGGTTAGTGGGGTCCAGCTCCAGTGAATCTTTACGGCTAGAGGGTATTTACGCTAGACCCACACCTGACACAGGCTCGGAGGTCAGGTTGCTGTATTTGACGCATTTACCATCAACGCCACTCAGTGCACTAGAGATCTGGGGTCTTAGTGAGGGGTGATTATTTGTCATTGAAGTTGGAGTTCTCGGAGACAGATGTGGGAGCAGCTGAGGTCCTTGCACATTACCGCTAGTTTGTCCGGACCTGTTCATCAGGGCGAGTTTCAATTCTTGTGGGGACAAACACTCCTATTGTGGGGAGGCTAATGCAAGCCTGCACGGAGAGAGCTTTGAGAAAACATTGTCAATTTACCAGGGGTTTCGAACTGCGTGGCCGCTCTGGGCCGGGTAATGAGCTTAGACGAGAGACTGTGTGGTTCATCCGGTCAAAACCAATCGTGTGACGGCCTGGGTAAGTAGCGAGAGTGATGGGAAACCCCTAATTCCCAGAATGCCTGAGGACGAGGCCCTCTTGGTGAATGCTCCGGAAGACCACGAAGAGAAGTCAGGCTGACCTGCTGGGGTGCTGGTGAGACCTGAACTGCAGAAGCCCTCGGTTCTACAGGTGAACAGGATGGCAGTAACTGTCAGGGACACAATGAAGAGGAAGGTCACCTTCAAGCGGGGGATGACCCGGCGCACCTCTTCTCGGTAACGGGAATGTCTACTGCCTCTGTGAGACGAGCCAGGGAGAAACTCTGTTCGAAAGGAGGGAAAGGTGACTGCTGAGTCATTCACATTTGGGAATCCCCGGTACCTGTGGGTTGGAAGAGGAAGCTGATACAGAAGATGTTGAAACTGGAAGGTATCTTTTCTACCGGTGAGATCGATGTGGGTTGTTCCAAGAACACTCGCCACACTCTCCGGGTGACCCAGAACACCCCGTTCAGAGAAACGTCGCGGCGCCTGGCCCCTGCAGAGGTGGAAGACGTGCGGCAGCATTTGTGAAATCTGAAGGAAGCTCGGATCATCTGCAACCCTCAGGCTCGGCGAGTTCGTGAACGTCTAGGGGAAAACAACTTCTGGCCCCGCCAAAGTGAGAAATCACGTTTGTGTGGATGCCGTGTAATGTACCGCCCAGTCACAAACCCCCAAAGCAAAATATCAGACAGTACACCCTATGCAATTACATGGTTGTACTTTATGAATCTTAATCTGAATATAGGGTTAGTAATGAAAGTCAAAGAGAGCCCGTTTCAAGGAAAAGTCAAAAGTACATGTTGCAGCTCATTCAGTCCCCATTCTTCCACCATCGCTGACCGTCGGGCTCTCAGATCGCAGTCCACCCCGTCCGGTGATCTACCAGCTCTCTCCACACGCGTCTTCCCTCTTCGTCTCTCCTCGACGAAAAAAAACCGGGAAAAATCTCCGTCCAGATTCACAAGACAGAGCAACAATCTCCTGATTGGCTAACATGCATACCAGAGTCCTGTTATCTCCAGCCATAACCCAAACATTGCTGCTACGGAGAAACCATTACCTCAGCAGTGAACATACACAGAACAGCCATTTCATTCGGCTTAGCAGTGAAACATTACAGAGAAGACATTACATTAGCAGTGAATTCTTACAGCGCAATACACTCTCTCCCCCACCGAATTTATTCCTGTCCTCATGACGTTAAAATAATTCGCCAACCCTTCCTGCAAAACACAAAGCCCAAGCCAGGTGCAAAAGGCAGTGACATAGCTCCTTAAACGGTAGAGATCACGCCCTGTTCCCCTGACGCAACATTGGCCAACCTATCCGGTGGTCTCCTAATTCTCTGAGACATCCGTACCACCTCACTTAACTCTTCAGGCTCAGACACTACTGGTGATACTTCTGGTCCACCTGGTGAGTCCTCCCTCGACCTATCACTCCTGTCCCTCTGCAGCTCGGAGCCCACTGTCACGTGTCAAGGCCCCACTTCCTCTCCTTCAGGGTCCCGCTGTAACCCAGGCTGCCCACAGATAGCAACCTCTCCCCCCCGCCCCTCACCCCACTTAACCTGACTCAGTGGGAGCAGGGCCAGGGGTCTCTGCCTCAATGAGTGGGGAGTTCGCGAAAGGCAGCATATGCCACACATTCAGATCCTCATCCCTCGAAACAGTATCCCTCTCATGGGTGCCCCCCCGGCCCCCAGCCTCTCCCGCTGTGGGCCCTGCAGTCGCCCCGTGTTTTCGCAGAGTCCTCTTACTAGGTGTAGGCTCCAAGTCGGGCTCTGGGTCAACCCGCACCTCTTGTCCCAGGGGCAGTAGGTGGTTCCGATGGAGAATCTTGACGGGCCCCTTCCCCTCCTCTGGTCTCACCCGGAAAACTTGTAGGTTTGACATCTGACTCTCCACCACATAGGGTGTGGCCACCCAGCGGTCATCCAACTTGTGCTTATGAAGACTCTGTCTGCCGGCAGGAGTTGGGAGAACCTCACTTTTTGATCATACCTCCTCTTATTTCCTCAATACTGCTTGGCAGCCGCGACCTCGGCTAATTCATAAGCCCCTTTCAGCTCTCTCCTATAATCAGACACATACTTCAGAAAAGTCTTCGGTGATAATTCATCCTCGTCAGTCCCAAAACAAAGGTTAATGAGCAACCTCGCCTCAGGCCCAAACATCAGATAATATGGCGAGTACCCAGTAACTTCATTTCGTGTACAGTTGTAACAATGAACCGGATGCACAATATGTTGACTCCACCTGCTCTTCCTGCTGATCTCCATGGTCCCGAGTACGTCCAGCAAGATCCGATTAAACCCCTCAGGCTGGGGATCGCCCTGCGTGTGATAGAGCGCGGTCCTCGACTTCTCAACTCCAAGCATGCCCAGTGACTCATAGATGAGGCTGCTCTCGAAGTCCCGTCCCTGGTCACTATGTTCCGCCTGGGGAGGCCATAATGAACGAAGTACTTCTCCCATAACACTTTTGCCACCGTAGTCGCCCTCTGGTCCTCGGTAGGAAAAGCCTGAGCATATCTGGTGAGGTGGTCCGTGATGACTAAGACATTCGCCGTGTTACTGGCATCGGGTTCTATGGACAGGAACTCCACACACACCAGGTCCAGGGGCCCTGCACTCTGTAAGTGGGACAAAGGAGCTGCCCGCGTAGGCAGTATCTTCCGGCGTATGCAACGAATGCACGACTTGCAGTATTCTTCAACCTCCGACTTCATTCGGGGCCAGTAAAACCGGTCTCTTGGCAATCGATAGATCTTTTCCGCCCCCGAATGTCCAGAATCATCATGAAGTGACTTCAACCTAATCCTCCGATACTTCTCGGGCAGAACCAGCTGGCAACGCCGGGTCGGTCTGGGACTGACGTGACCCGGTGTAAGATCTGGTTGTTCAACTCCAACCGAAGCATTCTTTCAGTAATGGAGGCACCAAAGCGTCGTTCGTCTTCTCCGCCGGAGCCGTGTCTCCATTTTCTACCGCGGACCAAATAGTGCCACTGCCCGGGTCATCCCGCTGAGTAGCCGCCACTTCCCCAGAACTCAATTCCGGCAGCAGTGAGGTCACAGTGAACCTGGGGAATGACGTCATCGGAAGCCGCCCATTGATCCGCTGCTCGATCCGGCCGCTCCTTTTCCTCTGCCTTCACGGTGATGGCAAACTGACACAGGGCCGTCACCCCAGGGGCAGGAACGCTGTCCCCCTCCTCGTCCCTGTCCAGTCCCTCATGTACCTGTCACCCCAGGGGCAGGAACGCTCTCCCCCTCCTCGTCCCTGTCCAGTCCCTCATGTACCTGTCACCCTAGGGGCAGGAACGCTCTCCCCCTCCTCGTCCCTGTCCAGTCCCTCATGTACCTGTCACCCCAGGGGCAGGAACGCTCTCCCCCTCCCCGTCCCTGTCCAGTCCCTCATGTACCTGTCGGGACAAAGCATCCGCATCAATGTTCCGGCTCCCCGGCCGGTGCTTCAGGCTGAAATCACAGGCAGACAACGCTGCCAACCACCGATGGTCTGTCACATCCAGTTTCCCCGAGGTCAGGATAGAAGTTCGGGGGTTGTTGTCCGTCCTCACCTTAAACTTGGCCTCGTACAGTCAGTCACTCAGCTTATCCACCACCGCCCATTTCAACGGCAGGAATTCCAACTTGTGCGTGGGATCGTTTCTCTCGTACGGCGACAAACACCACAGGCCTCAACCCGGTGCCCTGATGCTGATACAGGACGCTCCCTAAACCCTCTCGGATGGAATCTGTGTGCAGTAGTTACGGCAATCGGGGGTCCGCAAAAGGCAGCACCGGCGCCTGGGTCAGCAGTCCCTTCAGAGATTGAGAAGCCTCCTTAAATTTTACATCCCACCTCTGTCCAAACGGCTCCGACGGGTTTAGATATTCTCCACCCCCCTGTCCTTTCCCCCCTCCCTTTCTTCCCCGGGGAGGGTAACCACACAGAAGCTGATTCGAGGGGTGCAGCCCGTCAGGAATCTCCGATAATAACCACAGAACCCCAGGAACGAGCGCAGGGCGCTGACAGTCTGGGGCCTTGGCCAAGTGGTCACCGCTTCTATCTTAGCAGGGTCTGTCCCTACTCCATCGGTGAGATTATGTGTCTGACTTAGATAACAGACGTTTTACAAAACTGGCACTTGTCCAGGGAAAGTTTTAACCCTTCATCTTTCAGGCGGCCGAGCAGCTTCAGCAGTTTCGCTTCGTGTTCTTCCAAGGTGGATCCAAGTACTATGAAGTCATCCAAATACACCAACACCTCAAGCAAGTTCATATCCCTCACCGTCTTCTCCATGACCTGCTGGAAGTTTGCAGGGGCTCCCGATATGCCCTGGGGCGCCTTTCAAACTGTTAGCATCCCAGGGGACATATAAATGCCGTCTTCTATTTGTCGGCCTCACTCATGGGGATCTGGTAATATCCACACTTCAAATCCAGCACACCAAACCACTTTGCACCACTCAGACAGGCCAGCGCGTCTTCGAGCCTTGGAACCGTATACTGGTCAGGGAAGGTGCGCCTGTTCAGAGTCCTATAGTCCACACACATGCGTACCTTCCCGTTCTTCTTCCAGGCTACGACTATTGGGGACGCATAGGGGCTTTGGGACTCAGTGATGATCCCAGCTTCCTTCAACTTACACAAATGCTGCCGCACGTCTTCCACGTCTGCTAGTCGCCGCGATCTCTCTCTAAACGGGGTGTCCTCGGTCACCCGGATAATGTGACGCGTGCTCTTGGAACAACCCACATCAAACTCGACAATGGAAAATACACTTTCCAATGTCAACATCTTCTCCACCAGCCTCCTTTTCCAACCCGGCGGCACCGGGGAGTCCCCGAAGTTGAATGACTCAGCGGTCAACTTCCCCCGCTTTTCCAATAGTTTCTCCCCGGCGTGCCTCACGGGGGCGCTAAACATTACCGTCACCGGGAACAAATGCGCCAGAGGCATCCCCCGCTTGAAGGTGACCTCCCTCTTCGTAGTGTTCCTGACGATCACTGCCATCCTGCTCGCCTGTACAAGCGAGGGCTTCTGCAATTCGGGCCTCACCAGCACCCCAGCCAGAAACCCCGACACCCCCTTGTGGTTCTCCAGAGCGTCCACTAAGAGGGTTTCTCCCTCAGGCATTCCGGGAAATATGGTGGGTCTCCATCACTCTCGCTACCTCCCCGGGCCATACCACCATTGGTTTCGACTGGGTGAACCACACGGTCCCTCGTTTAAATTTGGTATCCAGTCCAATGCTGCCACGCACTTCCTCAAGATCACGTTGATACACTGGGAGCACGGACAGGGTCCCCAAAAATCTCTCACCCGCCTTCTCCTTACAGGCCCCCATGAGCCTCCTCACCAGAGGGATGTTGGTCCCCACCAGAATTGAAACGCAGCTCTTCTCAACAGGGAAACCAGCACCTCTATATCAAGACCCTCAGACACTCCCACATCGGCCTCCGAGAACTCCAGTTTCACTGACAAGTAACCGTCGTATGGATAATCACCAGCACTGAGATCCCAAATCTCCAGTGCACTGAATGGTGTCAAGGGTAAATGCTTCAGATACCGGTTGTAAAACGAATGGTACAGTAACGTGACCTGCGATCCCGTGTCGAATATGGCTTTAGCGTAAATACTCTCTATCCGCAGCGACACACTGGAGCGTGGTCCCACTAAGCCTTCAGGAATAGGGTCTTTTGCTTTCGGGAGTACCTTGGTACATTGCTGGGAACGTGTTCCCCCAGAGACACCAGGTCGTTCCCTCACTGGGTCCCCTCTAGGTTTCCCCAACGACTCTCCCTGCTGAGGTACCCGGGGGCTCACTCTCCTTCTGGCGTGAGACCTGCTGCCAGCAGCCCTCCGCACTGTTCATCCCCTTGGGGAATCTGCAGCCCCCCCCCCGCCCACAACAGCCCCAACATATGGGGGGGGGGTCACACCCGCTGATAACAACCGACGTATCTCCGTTCTCAACTCTGCCACAATCTCTTCTACCACTCTACCGCTATCTGTGGTCACTTCACCGCAGGAGACACTACCGAGGACTGTACCCTGCTGACTGAGTCCTCCCGTGCTTCCGCCGCGTTCTCCTCTTCCCGTACCTCTCTGATCAGCTTAACAAAAGATGGAGGGGATGCGTCGTACGAGACTGTCAGAGACCCCATACAATCGGGTCATGGCTATCTGGTCCATTCTTAACCGATCCACCTCAGCCGCCTGAATGACCCCTCTGTGCCGCAAGCAATTTAGCTGCCTCTCTAGCCGTAAAATAAAATAAAAGCAGAAACCTTCTCCCCCTGCTCCTGACGCATGCTTTGAAACCCCACCAGGAGCTCCACTGGGCTTCCAGTCGGATCAAAGTCATTGCCCAGTGCTTGTTGATAACTGACAGCTATCGCTACGGGATAATGTAACCTGACAGCTCTCTCGTCAACGGCCCGCCCATTCAAACTTTCAACCAATCACTGTCGCTTTTCATCATCCGAGCACTGCCACTCATCTAACAACTGAGAGGTCCGTTCCGCCCACGTCTCATACTCCTCCTCCCCTTTCGGGGTGGGTGTTATTCCAGAGAATAGGTGGAGCCTGCCATAGCTGGGAATTGGAATCTGATTTTTCCATTTATTCGCCAGAGAAGTAAGGGCGGCTACTACCTCAGAATTCTCACTCTCCACCGGGGGACGTGGACTAATTAGATCTTCCAACTCCGACCACTCTTTCCCCTCACTCCTCAGAAATGATAGAACCCTGTCTTTGAAATCTCCGCCTCCAGCTCCCTCAGCGCTGGTCTGCATGAGAACAAGAGCAGCATCCGCCATTTTATCAAGTCTCCGCTCACAATCACAACTTCAACAGAACCTAACAGTGGAATTAACAATTCATCCGGAGTACAAATATCTGCCCCACTGGTTCATTTCTCTGGGTAATTACACAGCATCCAACAGAATCAATCCCGAACGCAGCCCCCACAATTGTAATTCTCGCTTTGCCTAGCGGCTTAATCTAGGGGGTGATAACCCCCTTCCCGGCCAAACTGAAGAAATGTCGTTTGGATGGATGCTGCCCGATGTGTCCCCTGTTACAAATTAGTGCCCAGAAATAAGAAACAGAACACACTTTGCGATTAAATTATTAAGCTTTATAACTCTTACTTTGACTGTATGGTTAGTAGAGAAACAAAATTGAATAAAGGGTGCGATCTTATTAAACAGTCTGTGCGCAAAAGTGGAGCTCACTGTCGGTCCCCATCGGCCTCCTCCGATCGTTACTGCCCTTCGGACCCGCGCTCCGAGTCCACCCTCTCCGGCAGTCTAGCAAATCTCTCCATTCGCGTCTTCTCTCTCCATTTCTATCTCTAACAAAATCAACGCTCCTAGATTCACGAAACAGAGCAACAAAATCCTGATTGGCTGACATGCATCCCACAGTCCTGTTATCGCCAGCCATAACACGAACATTGCTGCTGCAGAGAAACTGTTACTTCAGCAGTGAACATTACAAAGAAGTCACTACATTAGCAGTGAAACCTTACAGCGCATTACACATAACAGAAGCATCTGGCTTCCCTTGGGCTGTATTCCCTGGAGTTTAGGAGAATGGGGGCTGGGGTCGTGAGGGGAATCTCATTTAAACATTCTGAATTTTAAAAGCTCTGAACAGATTAGATATGCGAAAGTTATTTCCCATGGTAGGTGAATCTAGGACAAGAGAGCACAACTCAGGATCAAAGGTCATCCATTTAGAAAAGAGATGAGGAGAACTTACTTTAGTCAGAGGGTGGTAAATTTGTGGAATTTGTTGCCACATGCAATTGTGGAGGCCAAGTCATTGGGTGCACTTACGACAGAGAGAGATGGGTTCTTGATTAGCCAGGGCATCAAAGGGTATGGGGAGAAGGCAGGGGAGTGGGGATGACTGGAGAATTGGATCAGCCCATGACTGAATGGCGGAGCAGCCTCGAAAGGCCGAAGAGCCGACCTCTGCTCCTATATCTTATAGTCTTAATTGAATTGACTGAGTGAATCCTTTCCCACATTCAGAACAGGAGAGTGGCATCCCCCAGTGTGAATTCGCTGATGTATTTTAAACTCAGACAGCCGAGTGAATTCCTTCCCACAATCGGAGCAGGTGAACAGTTTCTTCCCAGTGTGAATTCGGTAGTGGCTCACAAGTTTGGATGACTGAATGAATCCCTTCCCACATTCAGAGCAGCTGAAAGGTCTCTCCCCAGTGTGAACTCGCTGATGCACCTTCAGTCGAGATGACCAAGTGAATCCCTTCCCACATTCAGAGCAGGTGAATGGCCATTCCCCAGTGTGAAGTCGCTGATGTTCCTTCAGTTGAGCGGAATGGGTGAATCTCTTCCCACATTCTGAGCAGATGAATGGTTTCTCCCCAGTGTGATCTAACTGGTGTGTCAGTAGTCTAGAACGCCGAGTGAATCCTTTCCCACAGTCTGAGCAGGTGAACGGTCTCTCCACAGTGTGAACAAACTGATGATCTTTCAGCTGAGCTGCATCGGTGAATCCCTTCCCACATTCTGAGCAGAGGAATGGTTTCACTCCAGAGTGGATTTGCTGGTGTCTCAAGAGCTGAGATGACCGAGCAAATACCTTTCCACATTCAGAGCAAGTGAACGGCTTCTCCCCAGTGTGAACTCGCTGATGCTCCTTCAGTACAGATGACCGAGCAAATACCTTTCCACATTTAGAGCAGGTGAATGGCCTCTCCCCAGTGTGAACTCGCTGGTGTGTCAGTAGGTCAGATGACTGAAGGAATCTCTTCCCACAGTCTGAACAAGTGAATGGTCTCTCCCCAGTGTGAACTAGCTGATGTTGTAGCAGGTGATTTGACTGAATGAATCTTTTCCCACAGTCTGAGCAGGTGAATGGCTTCTCCCCAGTGTGAACTCGCTGGTGGGTCTGTAGGTTGGACGATTGAGCGAATCCCTTCCCACAATCTGAGCAGGTGAATGGCTTCTCCCCGGTGTGAACTCGCTGGTGTCTCTGTAGTTTGGAGGAGTGAGTGAAGCCCTTCCCACAGTCTGAGCAGGTGAATGGCATCTTTTCAGTGTGAACGAGCTGGTGTTCATTCAGTTGAGATGATTGAGTGAACCCTTTCCCACATTCAGAGCAGGTGAATGGCTTCTCCCCAGTGTGAACTCACTGGTGTCACTGTGTTGTGGTTGAGTGTGTGAATGCCTTCCCACCGTCCGAGCAGGTCAATGTCCTCTCACTGGTAAATTTTCTGATATACCTTTAGCATCAATAACAGAATGGCTTCCCACTTGCAGAACAGGTGTAGCATCTCACTATGGTGTGAACTTGCTGATGTATCTTCATTACTGGATGACTGAGTGGTTCCCCTCCCTCACACAGAGCGGGTGAATGGCTTCTCCCCACTGTGAACTCACTGGCGTGTCTGCGGGTAGCCTGTGAGTGAATCTCTTCCCACACTGAGAGAAGGAGAATGATATCTCACTGCGATCAATTCTCTGGCAATTCAGAAAGTCAGACGTTTGAATGCCTTGTACAATCAATGCAGTTGAGAACTGATCTCCAGTGAACAAATGCTGGTGTGTTCTCAGTTCCCGGTTCCAGTGAATTTCACAGAGTAAAAAGAGAAAACTTCATTTCAGAGACAGAATACATTTACCAGCTGGGATGAGATACTTCTTCATCTCCAAGGATCGACAACAGATATGTTGGCGTTGCAAAGAAAATATTTGGTCACTCCTTAAATATCCAGACAGAGACAGAAAAACTGATGTTTTGTTGTGTTGAAGATTCCTGCACACAAGTGCTCTGCAATTTCAAACCTGTAAAAATATTTGCAAAAGACATCAATGGCTGAAGAACAATATTTCAGGAGAGGTTTTCGTCTGTGGTGAGAACATCAGAACAAAAGAAATAGGAGCAGGAGTTGGCCATCTGGCCCTTACAGCCTGATCTGCCATTGAATAAGATCATGGCTGATCTGGCCATGGACTCATCTCCACTGACCTGCCTTTTCCCCATAACCCTTAATTCCCCAACTATGCAAAAATCTATCCAATCTTGTCTTAAATATATTTACTGAGGAAGCCTCTACTCCGTCATTGGGCAGAGAAATCCACAGATCCACCACTCTCTGGAAAAAGCAGTTCCTCCTCATCTCCATCCCAATTTACCCGAATTTTGAGACAATGTCTCATCTACCAGTGGAAACAAATTTCCTGCCTTTATCTTCTCTATTCCTTCCATAATTTTACATGTTTCTGTATGATTTCCTCTGAATGTGAGCTCTGGCGTCACATTTTACCAATTTCAACACAAGTTGGGGGTACTCAACTTGAGATATACCCCAGGATACTGTGGGAAGTGAGGGAGGAAATTGCTGAGCCTCTGGAGATGATCTTTGCATATCAATAGGGAGAGGAAAAGTACCAGAGGGTTTGAAGACATTTTTCCCTTTTTAAAAAAGGGAGTAGAGATCAGCCAGAAAATTACAGACCAGTGGTTCTTACTTCAGTGGAGGGCAAGTTGTTGGAGAAGCTCCTGAGAGGCAGGATTTATGAGCATTTGTAGAAGCATAATCTGACGTGGGATAGTCAGCATGGCTCTGTCTAGGGCAGATCGTGCCTTATGAACCTGATTGAATTCTTTGAGGATGTAACAAAACACACTGATGAATGTAGAGCATTGGATATAGTGTACATGGCTTTCAGTAAGACTTTTGATAAGATTCCTCATGTGAGGCTCATTCAGAAAGTAATGAGGCAAGGATCCAAGTAGACCTTGCTTTGTGGATCCAGAATTGGCTTGCCCACAAAGCCAACGGTGGCTGTAGATGGCTTGTATACTGCATGGAGGATGGTGACCAGTGGTGATCCACAGGGATGTATTCTGAGACTCCTTCTCTTTGTGATGTTTATAAATGATCTTGATGAGGAAGGAGAAGGGTGCTGATGACACAAAAGTTGAGGGTGTTGTGAAGAGTCTGGACAGTTCTCCAGAGGTTACAGCAGGATGCATATAGGATGCAGAACTGGCAGATGGAGTTCAACCCAGATAAGTGTGCTGTGGTTTATTTCGGTACATCAAATTTGAAGACAGAACACAATATTATGTTGGGTCTATTGGCAATGTGGAGGATCAGCGAGATCTTGTGGTCCATGTCAATTTTACACTCAAAGCTGCAGTGCTGATTGACAATGTTGTTAAGAAGGCCTCCATCAACCATGGAACTGAGTTCAAGATCGGTGAGGTAATGTTACAGCTATATAAGACCTTCTTTAAACTCACTGAGAGTCTTGAGTTCAGTTACCTCATTACAGGAAGGATGTGGATACTATAGAAAGACTGCAGAGGAGATTTACAAGGATGTTGCATGGAATGGAGAACATGCCTTATGAGAATAGGTTGAGTGAACTTTGGAGTGACGGAGGATGAGAGGTGACCTGACAGATGTGTATAAGATGATGAAAGGCATTGATCGTGTGGATAGCCAGAGACTTTTTTCCTAGGGCTGAATTGGTGTAGTTTTAAGGTGTTGGAAGTAGGGTTAAAGGGGATGTCAGAGGTAGGTTTTTCACACAGAGAGTAGTAGGTGCATGGAATGCACTGCCAGCGATGATGGTAGAGGCAGATACCATGGAGTCTTTTGAGAGACTGTTAGATATGTACATGGAGCTCAGGAAAACAGAGTGCAATGCGGTTGGGAAATCCGAGGCAGTTTCTAGAATAGGTTACATGGACGGCACAACACTGTGGGCCGAAGGGCCTGTAATATATTGTAGATTTCTATGTTTCTATATGCACTCATCTTTGAACAAGGCACGGATCAGACATTCTGACTGACCATCAAATTCTCTGACTGTATTCCTGTCTGTGTGAGAATGTGCTATTTCTGACTTCAATCAACCTAAGACTTGGCTCAATTTGTCTCTGTCCTTTGGTATTATTTCAAGTTCTAGTCATGTTCCACAAGACTACAAAGAGCACTTGTTTTTACATGTATCATCCTGGAGATTTACTAATTACTCGGATACCCTCCACCAGCTGATTGACAGTGATAAACCCATCGATGGCAGTGCCAATGAATATAAAGTGGAGGGCAGTGGCTATTCTCAATGGACTGCGGCACTTTTGTGATGTAAAAGCCACAAGCCACTTGTCATCGAGGCAAAGGTGTTTCATATCGTTATTCACTCAGAGAGAACTAAATCTGACGGAAGGTTTTATTTCCATACAGCTCTAATTGACATTTTCACTGACTGGAAGGTAAACTCTTCCACCGAGATCAACTGGGAACTATATTTTTGTTCCGAGTTACTAATCCTCGGATTTACATAGCTGAAACACGGCAGTGTTTGGGAGATACATTCGCTCCCATTTCCTTCGACTGTAGGGGAACAACGCTTGGTAGTGTCATCCATGGCTGCCTCTTTACCCAGAAGGGCCTGCGAACCAGAAACCTGTCTGTCAGCCACCGAACAATAAAGCGATGCGCATGCGCCGCAGAAAAGGCGGCGGCCCACCGCTCATTAGCCGAAAGCCTGGCGGCACTGGGTACGGATCGTGGGGCTGAGAAAGAGGGAACGGACCGGGACTGTGCTGGGGTGCAGGACCAGTGCGGCAGGAGCTTACAGTAATAGCCCGTCAATCACGTTTCAGACGCCGCTGATTAATTCCCCACCGGAGAACTCTCCTAAATGCGGCCGGTCTTTGTGAGCCTCTCCTCTACTGAGCGCATGCGCGATATTTGGGATGACCTCATACCTCTGCGCATGCGCGTGTGAGCAAACGGAAGGAAATCTGCAGATGCTGAAATCCAAAACAACAGACGGAAAATGCTGGAGGAAAGTCAGGGAGGCAGACAGCAACTATGGAGAGAAGTGAACAGTCGGCGTTTCAGACCCAGACCCTTCTTCAAGACTGGAAAGGAAGGGAGGGAGTCAGAATGTGGGGCAGATGAGGTGATAGGGTAAACCGGGAGAGGGGAAGGAGTGAAGTAAAGAGCTGGGAAGTTGTTTGGATAAAGGGCTGGAGAATAATAATAATCATAATAATAAATACTCTATTAATTCCGAGTGGGAAATTCATTCGTTCCAGCAGCAACATCTAAAAGCACAGCAAGCAGCGGGCAGACTTTACTGCAAATAAAGTACAGAATAATAATGTACACAATAACACTGTATCAGTGTACAATAATAATGTTTGAAACAACAATGCAGAGGCTATTGAACTATGATGTGTGTTCACCTGTCGCAGAAGATTTTTGTTACGATCCTTGTGAGGGCGGAGCTGAGTGAGGTTGTTGAAAAGGGGTCGGGGGCTTTGCTGCCTATTCAGTAGGTCATGGAGAGGATATTCCGGATTGTCCATAATCGATAACAGTTTCATCAGTGACATCCACTCCACCACTCACTCGAAAGAGTCCGGGTTGTGGCCAAGGATGGATCCAACCTTTCTGATGAGTTTATTTAGTCTTTCCCAACGTAAAACAGCGAAGAAGACTGCACTCGCTACAACAGACTGGTAAAAGATCTGCGAAATCCTGCCTCACGTGTTCAAGGATCTCGGCTTCATTAGAAAATGGAGTCTGCTCATCCCGTTCTTTTAAACAGTCTTGGTGTTGGTTTTCCAGTCGCGTCTCTTGCCGAGGCGAACACCCAAGTATTTGTCCTCCTTCACCATCGCAACTTCTTCTCCCAGAATGTATACAGGACTCATCACAGTCCTCTCCCTCCTAAAATCTATCACCATTTCTCTGGTTTTGACCACGTTCAGGAGCAGTTGATTCTTCCCTCACTATTCCACAATCCTGTTAAACCAGCCCTCTGTACCCCGAGTCCTGCCCATCTCTGATGCACCCAACTACGGCAGAGTCATCAGAGAATATCTTTAAGTGGCCAGACTCAGAGTTGCACTGAAAGTCTGAGGTGTTCAGTGTGAACAGAAACGGAGACAGGACAGTCCCTTGTGGGACTCCAGTGTCACTCATCTCCACCTCAGGCAGAGAACCACCCAGCGGTACAAACTGGGGTCTATCTGTCAGGAAGGCAGTAATCCAGGAGCTAGTGAATTTGTCTACGGCCACCCTTGCTCAGACAACGTGGCTGGATTGTATTGAAGGCATTAAAGAAATCAAAAACAGTGACTCTCACAATGCCAGCAGCATCATCCCGGTGGGAGTGAGCTCGCTGCAACAGGGAGATGATGGTATCATCCGCTCCCTCATGAGGTTGGTAGGGAAACTGTAGAGGGTCCGAGGTAAGTCTGGACCGGCCTCTGCATCACCTTCATCACATGAGGGCAATTGGTCTGTTGTCATTAAGTCCAGATGGAGTCACCGTATTGGGTAAAGGAACCAAGCAGGAAGTCTTCCCCAGCACCGTTATCTTTTCCTGACTCAGTCTCAGATTGTAATGGTGCTGCAAAATACCAGAGAACAGGATCGTACAGGCCTTCAGTACCCTGGGGCTGATGCCGACAGGGTCAGCATATGTCGTCTCTCCCTGACTCCTACCCTGACCTGCAGTCACTGTCAGACGGGACAGCAGATGTAGTCTCTCCCCCTGTCTCCTACCCTGACCTACAGTCACTGTCAGACGGGTCAGCAGATGTAGTCTCTCCCCCTGTCTCCCACCCTGACCCGCAGTCACTGTCAGACGGGACAGCAGATGTAGTCCCTGCCTCTGTCTCCTACCCTGACCTACAGTCACTGTCAGACGGGACAGCAGAGATGTAGTCTCTCCCCCTGTCTCCTACCCTGACCCGCAGTCACTGTCAGACGGGACAGCAGATGTAGTCTCTCCCCCTGTCTCCCACCCTGACCCGCAGTCACTGTCAGACGGGACAGCAGATGTAGTCTCTCCCCCTGTCTCCCACCCTGACCCGCAGTCACTGTCAGACGGGTCAGCAGACGTAGTCTCTCCCCCTGTCTCCTACCCTGACCCACAGTCACTGTCAGACGGGACAGCAGATGTAGTCTCTCCCCCTGTCTCCCACCCTGACCCGCAGTCACTGTCAGACGGGACAGCAGATGTAGTCTCTCCCCCTGTCTCCCACCCTGACCCGCAGTCACTGTCAGATGGGACAGCAGATGTAGTCTCTCCCCCTGTCTCCCACCCTGACCCGCAGTCACTGTCAGATGGGACAGCAGATGTAGTCTCTCCCCCTGTCTCCCACCCTGACCCGCAGTCACTGTCAGACGGGTCAGCAGATGTAGTCTCTCCCCCTGTCTCCCACCCTGACCCGCAGTCACTGTCAGATGGGACAGCAGATGTAGTCTCTCCCCCTGTCTCCCACCCTGACCCGCAGTCACTGTCAGATGGGACAGCAGATGTAGTCTCTCCCCCTGTCTCCCACCCTGACCCGCAGTCACTGTCAGATGGGACAGCAGATGTAGTCTCTCCCCCTGTCTCCCACCCTGACCCGCAGTCACTGTCAGATGGGACAGCAGATGTAGTCTCTCCCCCTGTCTCCCACCCTGACCCGCAGTCACTGTCAGACGGGTCAGCAGATGTAGTCTCTCCCCCTGTCTCCTACCCTGACCCGCAGTCACTGTCAGACGGGACAGCAGATGTAGTCTCTCCCCCTGTCTCCTACCCTGACCTACAGTCACTGTCAGACGGGACAGCAGATGTAGTCTCTCCCTCTGTCTCCTACCCTGACCCGCTGTCACTGTCAGACGGGACAGCAGATGTAGTCTCTCCCCCTGTCTCCCACCCTGACCTGCAGTCACTGTCAGACGGGACAGCAGATGTAGTCTCTGCCCCTGTCTCCCACCCTGACCCGCAGTCACTGTCAGACGGGTCAGCAGATGTAGTCTCTCCCCCTGTCTCCCACCTTGACCCGCAGTCACTGTCAGACGGGACAGCAGATGTAGTCTCTGCCCCTGTCTCCCACCCTGACCCGCAGTCACTGTCAGACGGGACAGCAGATGTAGTCTCTCCCCCTGTCTCCTACCCTGACCTGCAGTCACTGTCAGACGGGTCAGCAGATGTAGTCTCTGCCCCTGTCTCCTACCCTGACCTACAGTCACTGTCAGACGGGTCAGCAGATGTAGTCTCTGCCCCTGTCTCCTACCCTGACCTACAGTCACTGTCAGACGGCACAGCAGATGTAGTCTCTCCCCTGTCTCCTACCCTGACCTACAGTCACTGTCAGACGGGTCAGCAGATGTAGTCTCTCCCCTGTCTCCTACCCTGACCTGCAGTCACTGTCAGATGGTAACTAAATCTAGTTGCGAGTTGACGAGGGACTGTTAATGTCAGATTCTGCAGATATTGCAGCAGTTCATCACACCCAGGACTGAACCTTGGTCACTCAGCATTGCAGGGGTTTGTTAGACCAGAACTCCACATGATACAGCACAATCAGGCCATTCGGCCCATCGAGTGTGCTCTGCGATTTCATCAGCACTCAGTTCTAGTTCATCGCTCAACACACAATCCAGAATAGCTGATCCCCAACGTGTTCAACTGACAACTCGTTGGCATTTTACAAATTTCCCCCTCTGTAATCAACACTAACCTGATTTTCCTAATTGTAATCCCCCATGACTATCGTAACATAGCCCTCTTGGCATGCATTTTCTCTCCAATTGTAATTTGTAGACCACATCCTTACAACGGTTCGAGGTCTGCATATAAATCATCGCAGGGTCTTGTTACACTTAATGATTCTCCGCTCTATCTACAGAGATTTTACATCTTCTGATCCTTTGCCGCCCTTTTTTTGTAATGATTTGATTTCATATTTACCAGCAGAGGCACCCACCCCTTTGCCTACTTACCTGTCCTTTAGATACAATGTGTCTGCTTGGACGTTAAGCTCCGGGTTGTAATCTTCTTTCAGCCACGACACGGAGATGTACTCAAATCACACTGTGCTACAAGTTCACCTCTGTTACTCTGTACACTGCGCACGTTCCTTCAGCCCTGCAATCATCAGCCTTATAGATGTTGTCTCACTTTAACGGTGTAACTCATTCCGTTGACTGCAATTTTCACCTGATATCAGCCTCTGCATTTTTGTTTATTACGTGTGATCGTGAACAATAGCCAGGATCAGAAATGCTGATCAAGTCAACTAGTTCCCAAAGAGAACTCTGACAGGCCAATCAGATGGTTCACCGCTGCTCAGCGATAGAACACAAGAAAATCATATGTACAATTAAGAAAAATTTAAAAAATAGTAGAAATACTGGAGTCATGATGAAGTCTGCTGGAGAGAGACATTTATACACCTGCTGTCCTCCATTATTCAAAGAGATTGAAGAATAAGGTTGCAGGGTGACAAAACGTGACAGGAGCACTTGGAACTAAAAACTAATCACGACTGGGAGAAAACAGCATCTGTTCTTTACGCACTGTTCTCTAGCAGTTTAAGGACTAAGTCCAGCCGGAACATAACTCAAAGTGCTCTTGAAAGTCAGGTATTAACCCTACCTGCCAACAGCCAAGCATTGCCATCCTGGTCCCCTTCATCATATCTTATGAAGAAGCATGTGCCTTCCCTCCCAGAGATGATAGGTGTTTGTGCACTTGACTCTTGAAGGCTTGGAACCCATCGTCGCTGATCTTTCCAACCACAGCATCTGGAAGGCTGTTCCAAATTCTGATAGCACAGTGAAGGAAGCTTCTATTCAGTGTGTAGGTTCTCGTATCAGGCATAGACACAGCATGAGCAGGCACAGATAAAGCTGATCGTGTGGTGTGCCGTCTCTCATAACATGAGGGCAGCATGGTGCTTGCTAGTACTCTCACTGCACGCTACCTCTGTTGCCAACCAACTACCTCATCCCCAGCACTCACACTCCGGTTCCCATCCCCCTGACAAGTTATTTTAAACACAAGCTCTAACAAACCTGCCCACGAGCATACTGGACCCCGCCAGGTTCAGATACAACCCGTCCCTGTTGTACAGATCATTCCATCCCCAGGAGAGATCCCAATGACCCAGAGATCTGATGCAATGCCCCTGCACCAGTTCCTCAGCCACACATTCATCTGCCGAATCATCCTATTCTTACCCAATTTTGAAATGTTGTCTCACCTGGAAGGACTGTTTCTGAACCAGAATGGAGCTGAGGGAGGAAGTAAATGGGAGCGTATAGAACTTCCCTCGCTGGCAAGGATATGTTTCAGGACGGAGATCAGTGGGGGGACCGGGGTAAGGTAAAGATAGGAAGGTAGGAAGCGGTTTAGACAAGATAACCATGCAAATCGGTCGGGTTATAAAAAATGTCAGCTGGTGTGAGTGTGTTTTGTGAGCGCTGCTACCTGCCACGCTCGGTGTCCTTCTCAGGTCAGCTGTCAGCTATTGCACCAGTGTGGATGGTGGAGGCTTTACAGGGATGGTAAATGGTGTAGGGGTCAGGCGGGGTTACAAAATGACGATGGGTGTAGGGTAAGAAGGGTTTTCACAGATGGTGAGCACCGCCAGGATCGGAGGTGTGAACAGAAATGGGGAGTGATGTAAGGGTTTTCACAGAGGGTGAGGTGTGAAGGATCGGAGGTGTGAACAGAAATGGGGAGTGATGTAAGGGTTTTCACAGAGGGTGAGGTGTGAAGGATCAGAGGTGTGAACAGAAATGGGGAGTGACGTAAGGGGATGTGAAGGAATGCTTCTCCACCACTAGGGAAATGTACTTCACTTGTTGTACCAAAATGGCATTTCTTTCTGTAACAAAATGGAACCTGTATTGCATCGGAGTGCTTTGCTAATAATCTTGGTGCAACATGATGCTGATGGTACCTGAGCACTTGAGTGCAGAACCGCAGCTGTGTGACTGGAAGAATGCCAAACGTTGATTCAGCAGACAACAGAATGCACCCTGTCCTTCAACTTGTGTCCAAAGGGGTGATGGTATTGTCTCTTTTTGATAAAGCTATTACCAGCACCTGGGCAGTGCTAGTCTTCCCTTGCTGCAAATAAACATAAAAGCAATTATGATTGATCCACTCTGAGTTAATTGTTGTTCGTTACCAGACATGGTGAAAAGGTGCTTAACACCATCTCCTACCTGGACACTCACTCTTACCTGCACCCGCACCTTACTCCCCACCACTTCGCATCTCAACACTATACATCAATTCAGTAGAAACTGAAATACCCATTCCGTCCATTGAGTCTTCTCCACCATTCGATCGCGGCTATTGGATGTCCCCTCTGAACCCCACGCTGCTGCCTTCTACCAGTCACCTTTGACACCCTTATTAATCAACAATTCACTATTTACTTAGTTTAAGTCCATTACGCCACTGGTGTTTGGGGCAGCAATGAGGAGATTGCAGAACAGGTTCACCAGGATGTTGTGTGGATTGGAATCCTAACCTACTGTGTAAGGAGAGTTCGGATAAACTTGGGCTGTTTTCTCTGGAGTGGAGGAGCTCAGGGTGACCTGATAGAAGTTGATCAGATAACGAAAGATCTCGATAGAGTAGATAACTGCCACTTTTAATCTTCTGGGTCACAATGTCAAATACCAGAGAGCATGCATTTAGACAGATGAGGGACCTGTGAAATTCATTGCCACGGACGGCTCAGAGGCCAAGTCATCCTGTTTGGATAAAACATACATTGATTAGTAAAGTCATCAAAGGTTAAAGGGTGCAGGCAGGAGAATGAGGTTGTGAAGGAAAATAAAAGACACTGGGACAGGTACAGAAAAAGGAAACTTTAGAGGGAGGCGTGTCAAGCACAGACAGATGGGACAGACTCAGATAGAGGTTCTTGTCTGGCATAGAGCAATGGAGCTGAACACCGGTTGATTTTCCACTCCTGGACCTTCACAGAGATTATTTCTCATCAGTACAAGTTTTAAAAACAATACGTTTCAATGTTCAAGTTCAACTTAAATTTATTACTGATGTTAACCAGATGCTATCAACAATTCAGTTTCTTGTTGGCAAGGCAACTCAATGCTCACCCCCAGCCTGGGGTAGGGAATGGGACCAATTCCAGGGGGGGACGGTTGGGTGAGTCTGAGACTTTGTGAATGAGCCCTAACACCATCCTCCTCATTCCCCTTATCCCTCCCCAGTCCCCTCCCTCACACTCCACTGCATATGTTTGTGTGTGTCTGAGAGAGAGAGAGAGACCTGTCCGCCCACTTCACCTTCCAGCAACCATGTCCCCTCTACCCCAATGCAAACTCCTGTACATACAGTAATCCTTGCGGGCTCAAATGATCCAATAACATTATGCCCTCCCTCCTGCACCAAATCCTTAGACACATGTTAAACTGTATAATCTTCCTATTCTTGGCATGTGGCACAGATAACAGACCTGTGGTCACAGCCCTGGACGAGCTGCCCTTTAACTTAGCACCTCACTTCCTGCAGAACCTCGTTACTCTACCAGCCCATATGGGTACCAATGATATGGATCACGACCTTCACTGTTCACCCTCCTGAGCAAAGCTGAGTGCTCGGCCGGAGATAACCCAGACCTGGAGCACACAGGAAGCTACATACCATCCTGGAATCTCATTCTCGCCAACAGAACATCCAGTAAGTTCCCTTAGCTAATGATTCACCAATGACCACAGCTCGCCTCTTCTCCACCCTCCCCTTCTCAGTCTCAGAGCCAGACTAAGTGCCAGAGACCCTCCTGCTGTGACCTTCCTTTGCCAGGTTATCCTACCATCTGTAACTGTGACCAAAGTGATATATGTGTTGTTCAGGGGGATGGACACAGGGGTACACTGCACTTGCTGTCCCCCCACCCCTTTCCACTTCGCAACTGTCACTCAGTTTCCTGTGGTGTGCAGCCTGGTTACAACTACCTCTCTATATGTCCGACCTATCACCCCTCCAGCCTCCTGAATGACCTAGAGTTCATCCACTTCCAGATCCCACTCGTTAATGTGGATTGTTCGGAGCTGAAGCTGGATGCCCTTCTCACAGGTGTAGTTACCAGGGACACAGGAGGGTCTCCTGCCTTCCCACATCCCGCAAGAGGAGCTTTCCACTATCCTGCCTGGCACCTTGACTGTTCTAACTGAGCAAATGTGAGGAAGGGGGCAAAAAAACTTCCACCTCCAGTATAATGTTGCCTTCTCTGTGCGAAGGCTGTCCTGACTGAACCCTCAAAGAGGTAAAGCCTCAAAGTCTCCACTCCAACTCTGCCCAGTCCAGCATCGGCCACTCCATTTGCTGCTGCCTAACGTTGGCATCTTCTTGATCATCAATCCTGACTGTTGACTGGCCCCTGGTGAAAGCTCAAAAATAACCTGCCCTGAAACCACTGCCTTTAATGCTCAGCTGGCGAACTTGAGTGAATTCCGTCCTCTCAAGCTTCTGATCTCTCCGATTAACAATGGGTCAAGGCCCGGCAGGGTGACACAAGGATGAGTGACTGATTGAAACCCATCCCACATTCAGAGCAGGTGACCACCCTCACCATAGTGTGAACCCACCACTGTCTCTGCAGTGTGGATGAGTGTGTGAATGCCTTCCCACAGTCTGAGCAGGTCAACGTCCTCTCACTGCTGAAAACAGTCTGGTGTGTAGTCAGGCGAGATGAAAGTGTGAATTCATTCCCAGTTGGAACAGGTGAACGGCTTCTACCCAGTGTGAACTCGCTGATGTTCATTCAGTTGAGATGACTGAGTGAATTCCTTCCCGCAGTCTGAGCAGTTGTACAGTTTCTCCCCTGTGTATACGTGCGGAGTTCATTCAATACTGGATGACCGGCGAGACCTCTCTCAGAAAGGGGTATCCTTGGTCGCTCCAACAGTTTTGTAAGTAATCCTGGAGTAACAAACATCAGCCTCATCGGTCCAAAATGCATTTTCATGTCCCAGCATCTTCTCAGTTAAGTTTCATTTCCATTCCTCAGACTTTCCGGCAAGTTCGGGGGTTCCTGTCCTCCAAAACGTAGCATGACAGGTTTGGAGAGGGTGCACCACACAGTGCTGTATTTGAATGCTCGCAGCATAAGAAATAAAGTGGATGGTCTTGAAATTCAGCTAGATTGGCAATATGACGTTGTGGCCAAATCTGACACTTGGCTAAAGGATGGCTGCCACTGGGTAAAAGAGAGTTGAGAATAGATATACGACCAATAGAAAATGACACGGGAGATATTGTGATGGGAGACACAGAGATGGCAGAGGAACTGAATGCGTATTTTGCATGATTCTTCACGGTGGAAGGCATCTGCAGTACTGAATATCGGACATTCAAGAGCGTCAGGAAAGTGAAGCACATGCAGTGAAAGTTACAACTGAGAAGGTGCTCAGAAAGGTTAAAGGTCTGAGGGTGGATAAATCTCCTGGACCTGATGGAATGCACCTTCGGGTTCTGAAGGAAATAGCTGGAGAGATTTCGTAGGGATTACTAAAGATCTTTCAAGAATCGATAGATTCTGGCATAGTACCTGATGACTGGAAAATTACAAATGTTACTCCGCTATTTAAGAAAGGTGGGAGGCAGCAGAAAAGAAACTACAGACCTGAAAGCCTGACTTCAGTGGTTGGGAAGTTGCTGGAATCGATTGTTATGGATGAGATTACGGAGTACTGGGAGGCACATGACAAGATAGGCCAAAGCCTGCGTGGTTTCCTGAAAGGAAAATCCTGCCTTACTAACCTACTGCAATTCTTTGCGGAAATTACAAGTTGGGTGGACAAAGGAGATGTAGTTGATGTGGTATACTTGGATTTTCAGGGGCCTTTGAAAGATGCTGCACATGAGGCTGCTTAGCAAGATAAATCTCATGGAATTAGAGGGAATTTACTACCATGGTTGGAGCATTGGCTGATCAACAGAAAACAGAGTGGGAATAAAGGGATCCTATTCTGGCTGGCTGCCGGTTACCACTGGAGTTCCACTGTGGTCGATGTTGAGACCACTGCTTTTTATGATGTATGTCAATGACTTGGACTGTTGGATTAATGGATTTGTGGAAAAATTTGCCGACGATACAAAGATAGGTGGAGGAGCGGGTAGTGCTGAGGAAACGGAGTGCTGGCAGAGAGATTTAGATAGTTTCAGGGAATGGGCCAAGAAGTAGTTAATGAAATACAATGTTGGAAAGTGTATGGTCATGCATATTGGTGAAAGAAATAAACAGGCAGATGATTATTTAGATTGGGAGAGAATTCAAAATGCAGAGCTGGAAAGGAACTTGGAAGTCCTTGTGCAGGATACCCTAAAGGTTAACCTCCAGGCTGAGTCGGTGGTGAAGAAGGCGAATGCAATGGTGGCATTCATTTCTCGAGGTACAGAATATAAGAGCAGGGATGTGATGTTGAGGCTCTATAAGGCTCTCATGAGACCACACTTGGAGTATTGGGAGCAGTGAGCTCCTTATTTTAGAATGGATATACTGACATTGGAGAGGGTTCAGAGAAGATTCACAAGAATGACTCCAGGAATGAAAGGGTTACCATACGAGAAGCACCTGTCTTCTCTTGGGCTGTATTCCCTGGAGTTCAGGAGAATGGTGGGGGTCGGGGGGGGGGGGGGGAACTCATTGAAACATTCTGAATGTTAAAAGCTCTGAACAGAGTAGATATGGGAAAGTTATTCCCCATGGTAGGGGAGTCTATGACAAGAGCGCACAACTTCAGAATCAAAGGACATCCATTTAGAACAGAGATGAGGAGAAGTTACTTTACTCAGAGGGTGGTAAATTTGTGGAATTTATTGCCATAAGCAACTGTGGAGGCCAAGTCATTCGGTGCATTTAAGGCAGAGAGAGATGGATTCTTGATTAGCCAGGCCATCAAAGGGTTTGGGAAGAAGGCAGGGGAGTGGGGATGACTGGAGAATCGGATCAGCCCATGATTGAAAGGTGGAGCAGCCTCGAAAGGCCGAATGGCTGACTTCTGCTCCTATATCTTCTAGTCTTAATTGAGATGTCTGAGTGAATCCTTTCCCACATTCAGAACAGGTCAGTGGCATCCCCCAGTGTGAATTCGCTGATGTATTTTAAACTCAGATGACCGAGTGAATTCCTTCCCACAGTCTGAGCAGGTGAACAGTTTCTCCCTAGTGTGAATTCGGTAGTGGCTCACAAGTTTGGATGACTCAGTGAATCCCTTCCCACATTCAGAGCAGCTGAAAGGTTTCTCCCCAGTGTGAACTCGCTGGTGTACCTTCAGTTGAAATGACCGAGCAAAACCCTTCCCACATTCAGAGCATTTGAATGGCCTCTCCCGAGTGTGAAGTTTCTGATGTTGCTTCAGATTAGATAACCGGGCGAATCCCTTCCCACATTCAGAGCAGATGAACGGTTTCTCCCCAGTGTGAATTCGCTGATGTTCAATCAGTTCAGATTGCCAAGTGAATCCCTTCCCACATTCAGAGCAGGCGAACGGCCATTCCCCAGTGTGGACTCGCTGATGTTCCTTCATTTGAGCTGAATGGGTGAATCCCTTCCCACATTCAGAGCAGATGAATGGTTTCTCCCCAGTGTGAACTCGCTGATGTCTCTGTAGGTCAGATGAGTGAGTGAATCCCTTCCCACAGTCTGAGCAGATGAATGGCCTCTCCCCAGTGTGAACTCGCTGGTGTGTCAGGAGCTGAGAACGCTGATTGAATCCCTTCCCACAGT
The DNA here is from genome assembly GCF_030028105.1 of Mobula birostris. Classification (NCBI taxonomy): domain Eukaryota; kingdom Metazoa; phylum Chordata; class Chondrichthyes; order Myliobatiformes; family Myliobatidae; genus Mobula; species Mobula birostris. The sequence continues at coordinate 61,817,657 of NC_092389.1, read as the reverse complement.
CTGAGCAGATGAATGGTCTCTTCCCAGTGTGAACTAACTGATGTTGTAGCAGGTGATTTGACTGAATGAATCCCTTCCCACAGTCTGAGCAGGTGAATGGCCTCTCCCCAGTGTGAACTCGCTGGTGTCTATGTAGTGTGGACGATTGAGTGAATCCCTTCCCACAGTCTGAGCAGGTGAACGGCATCTTTTCAGTGTGAACGAGCTGGTGTTCATTCAGTTGAGATGATTGAGTGAACCCTTTCCCACATTCAGAGCAGGCGAATGGCTTCTCCCGGGTGTGAACTCGCTGGTGTCACTGTGGCGTGGTCAATGTCCTGTCACTGGTGAATTTTCTGATATACCTTTAGCATCAATAACAGAATGGCTTCCGCTTGCAGAACAGGTGGAGCATCTCACTATGGTGTGAACTTGCTGATGTATCTTCAGACTAGATGACTGAGTGGTTCCCCTCCCTCACACAGAGCGGGTGAATGGCCTCTCCACACTGTGAACTCACTGGCGAGTCTGTGGGTAGCCTGTGAGTGAATCTCTTCCCACACTGAGAGAAGAAGAATGATATCTCACTGCGAACAATTCTCTGGCAATTCAGAAAGTCAGATGTTTGAATGCCTTGTACGATCAATGCAGTTGAAGAACTGATCTCCAGTGAACAAATGCTGGTGTGTTCTCAGCTCCTGGTTCCAGTGAATTTCACAGAGTAAAAACAGTAAACTTCATTTCAGAGACAGAATAAATTACCAGCTGGGATGAGATACTTCTTCATCTCCAAGGATCGACAACAGATGTGTTGGCGTTGCAAAGAAAATATTTGGTCGCTCCTTAAATATCCAGACAGAGTCAGCAAAACTGATGTGTTGTTGTGTTTGAGATTCCCGTACACAAGTGTTCTGCCATTTCAAACCTGTGAAAATATTTGCAAAAGACATCAATGGGTGAAGGACAATATTTCAGGAGAGATTTCAGTCTGTGGTGAGAACATAAGAAATGGGAGCGGGAGTCGGCCATCTGGCCCTTTGAGCCTGATCTGCCATTGAATAAGATCATGGCTGATCTGGCCATGGACTCATCTCCACCGACCTGCCTTTTCCCCATAACCCTTAACCCCACTACTGTGCCAAATCCTATCCAACCTTTTCTCAAATATATTTACTGAGGTAGCCTCCACTCCTTCATTGGGCAGAGAAATCTACAGATTCACCACTCTCCCAGTAAAACAGTTCCTCCTCACCTCCATCCCAATTTCCCCCAAATCTTGAGGCAATGTCCTCTAGTTTCCTGCCTCTATATTATCTATTCATTTCATAATTTTACATGTTTCTATATGATCTCCGCTGAATGTGAGCTCTGGCGTCACAATTTTACCAATTTCAACTCAATTTGGGGGTATCAACTGGAGATATACCCCAGGCTACTGTGGGAAGTGAGAGAGGAAATTGCTGAGCCTCTGGCGATGATCTTTGCACATCAATAGGGAGAGGAAAAGTACCAGAGGATTAGAAGACATTGTTTCCTTTTCAAGAAAGGGAGTAGAGATAAGCCAGGAAGTTACAGACCAGTGGTTCTTACTTCAGTGGAGGGCAAGTTGTTGGAGAAGCTCCTGAGAGGCAGGATTTATGAGCATTTGGAGAAGCATAATCTGATGTGGGATAGTCAGCATGGCTCTGTCTAGGGCAGATCGTGCCTTATGAACATGATTGAATTCTTTGAGAATGTAACCAAACACACTGATGAATGTAGAGTAGTGGTCGCCAACCTTTTTAAGACCAAGATCCCCTACCTCGGCCTTACTTAAAGACAAGATCGACCTACTAAATCATTCAGAGAAAAAACAGCTCAGATTGTACTTCCAACTTGAGTCCTTTCATTTGGGCTAATTGTGTTTGAATTACATAAAATGCTTTTGTCAAATTGTCAAATTAATTCAACCAAGAAAACACTGTAACTAGCATATCAAACAGGCCATAGCTGTCTTTCTTTAAGAATATTAAGTTTTGCACAGAAAACGGAATAACACAAGAGACAGTTCAGGTGTTTGCGAATCAGAAGGCATGGATTTACAGTGATGTGAGGGACTACTCAGGGAGTACGATGCTGCCTTCAGGTCAGGAGACAAACAAGCCCACAGTGAAGCACGGGCGAATCTCCACAGGGGCATCAGAGATGCAAAGCACAAATACAAACTGCGCATGGAAAGTCAGTTTGATAACAACAACCCCCGCAGTGTGTGGAAAGGCATCAAGGCGCTGACAGACTACAAAACCAATAATCTGCTGCCAGACGACGACGCCACACTGCCTGATGTCCTGAACGAGTTCTTTGCCCAGAGGGAGGAGGCTGCTCCACTCATCCACCCACCTGACGATGAGTCCACACGGGTCCTTAAGCAACATCAGGTGAGATCCAGCCTGAGGACAGTGAATGCGAGTCAGGCAGCTGGCCCAGACGGAGTGCCCGGCCGGGCACTGAAAGCGTGTGCCGACCAGTTTGCTGTGGTGTTTACAAGTATATTTAACGTCTCACTGCAACAAGCTGTTGTTCCAACATGCCTGGAAACCTCCAGCATCATCCCAGTGCCCAACAAATCAGCTGTGAAGTGCCTGAACGACTATCGCCCTGTAGCACTCACACCCATAGACATGAAGTGCTTTGGGAGACTCGTGCTCTCACACATTAAGACTATAATCCCACCTGATCTGGACAAACACCAGTTTGCCTACCGGGCAAACCACTCCACAGAGGATGCAATCACAACAGCCCTCCGTATTGCTCTGACTCACTTAGAGGAACCAAACACTTATGTGAGGATGTTATTTGTGGACTTCAGTTCTGCATTTAACACAGTCATCCCCCATAAACTGGTCAGCAAACTGAACACTCTTGGCCTTGGTTCCTCCCTGTATTTGTGTATTTATCTTTCTTTTTTTTTTCGGGATCTACTGGAAAAGTCTCAAAGATCGACTGGTTGGTGACCGCTAATGTAGAGCATTGGATGTAGTGTACATGGTTTTCAGTGTGAGGCTCATTCAGAAAGTAACGAGGCAAGGATCCAAGTAGACCTTGCTTTGTGGATCCAGAACTGGCTTGCCCACAGAAGTCAAAGGTGGTTGTAGATGGTTTGTATCCTGCATGGAGGACGGTGACCAGTGGTGTTCCACAGGGATGTGTTCTGAGACTCCTTCTCTTTGTGATGTTTATAAATGATCTTGATGAGGAAGGAGAAGGGTGCTGATGACACAAAAGTTGAGGGTGTTGTGAAGAGTGTGGACAGTTCTCCAGAGGTTACAGCAGGATGCAGATAGGATGCAGAACTGGCAGATGGAGTTCAACCCAGATAAGTGTGCTGTGGTTTATTTCGGTACATCAAATTTGAAGACAGAACACAATATTATGTTGGGACTATTGGCAATGTGGAGGATCAGCGAGATGTTGTGGTCCATGTCAATTTTACACTCAAAGCTGCAGTGTTGATTGACAATGTTGTTAAGAAGGCCTTCATCAACCATGGAACTGAGTTCACGATCGGTGAGGAAATGTTACAGCTATATAAGACCTTCTTTAAACCCACTGAGAGTATTGTGTTCAGTTACCTCATTACAGGACGGATGTGGATACTACAGAGAGAATGCAGAGGAGATTTACAAGGATGTTGCATGGAATGGAGAACATGCCTTATGAGAATAGGTTGAGTGAACTTTGGAGCGACGGAGGATGAGAGGTGACCTGACAGATGTGTATAAGATGATGAAAGGCATTTATCGTGTGGGTAGCCAGAGGCTCTTTCCCTAGGGCTGAACTGGCAAACACGAGGGGCATAGTTTTAAGGTGTTGGAAGTAGGGTCAAAGGGGATGTCAGAGGTAGGTTTTTCACACAGAGAGTAGTAGGTGCATGGAATGCACTGCCAGTGATGATGGTAGAGGCAGATACCATGGAGTCTTTCGAGACACTGTTAGATATGTACGTGGAGCTCAGGAAAACAGAGTGCAATGTGGTTGGGAAATCCGAGGCAGTTTCTAGAATAGGTTACATGGACAGCACAACACTGTGGGCCGAAGGGCCTGTAATATATTGTAGATTTCTATGTTTCTATATGCACTCATCTTCGAACAAGGCACGGATCAGACATTCTGACTGACCATCAAATTCTCTGACTGTATTCCTGCCTGTGTGAGAATGGGCTATTTCTGACTTCAATCAACCTGTGACTTGGCTGAATTCGTCTCTGCCCTTTGGTATTATTTCAAGTTCTGGCCGTGTTCCACAACACTACAAAGAGCACTTATTACTACATGTATGATCCTGGAGATTTACTAATTACTTGCATCGACTACAGAGCATCGTGGGAGCTGAATTCAGAAGGAAGGCAGTTTTTTTAAAAAACTTCTTCGAGTGCAAGGAGGACGAGACTGCGCAGGCGCGTGACGTCGACAGGACAGCGCGGAAAGTTTAAAAAGGAGACCACCCTATACAGCGGGCAGCGGAGTGAGTGGGACCAGAGTGTAGGGCTTTGGCTTCAACGGGCTTCGGCGGTAAACGGGAAGAGGCGAGAGCGAAGCACCAACTCTTTTTTTTTCTTCCCCCCCCACCCCCCCCGCTTCGCGAATTGGCCCAGACAGACAGGAACAGCAGGGCTCTCACAGCTAACGGTTTAAAAAGTTCATCTGTTTGGCGAGGTTAAGTGGGTGAGTTGACATATTTTTCCTGTAGAATTAGATAGCATGCCTGCAGGGTTAGTGCTTTGTTCAGGGTGTCAGATGTGGGAATCCTGGGAGACCTCCAGCCTCCCTGATGGCCACATCTGCACCAGGTGCACCGAGATGCAGCTCCTCAGAGACCGTGTTAGGGATCTGGAGCTGCAGCTTGATGACCTACTGCTTATCAGGGAAAGTGAAGAGGTGATAGACAGGAGCTACAGGGAGGTAGTCATCCCTAGGCTACAGGGGTCAGAAAACTGGGTCACTGTCAACAGAGGGAAGGGAAATGTCCGGATAGTGGAGAGCACACCTCTGGCTGGCCCTCTCAGCAACAAATATCTTCTTCTGTATGCTGTTGAGGGGGATGACCTGACGGGGGATGCCCACGGTGACCGGGTCTCTGGCACTGAGCCTGGCGTTGTTGTGCAGGAGAGAAGGAGGGAGAAGAGGAATGCGGTAGTCATAGGGGATTCCATAGTCAGGGGAACAGACAGGAGATTCTGTGAGCCTGATAGAGATACCCGGATGGTGTGTTGCCTCCCAGGTCCCAGGGTATGGGATGTCTCGGATCGGGTCCTGAATATTCTGAAGGGGGAGGGTGAGCAGCCAGTCATCTTGGTACATGTTGGTACCAATGACATAGATAGGACAAAGGAGGAGGTCCTGAAGAGAGATTTCCAGGAGTTAGGAAGGAAGCTTCTCCAAATGCTCATAAATCCTGCCTCTCAGGAGCTTTTCCAACAACTTGCCCTCCACTGAAGTAAGAACCACTGGTCTGTAATTTCCTGGCTTATCTCTACTCCCTTTCTTGAAAAGGGAACAGTGTCTTTTAATCCTCTGGTACTTTTCCTCTCCCTATTGATATGCAAAGATCATCGCCAGAGGCTCAGCAATTTCCTCCCTCACTTCCCACAATATCCTGGGGTATATCTCAAGTTGAGTATCCCCAACTTGTGTTGAAATTGGTAAAATTGTCTGCTCCTGGACTGTATTCCTTGGAGTTTAGAAGAATGTAGGGAGACCTCATAGAAACATTTCGAATGTTGAAAGGCATGGACAGAGTGGATGTGGCAAAGTTGTTTCCCATGATGGGGGAGTCTAGTACGAGAAAGCATGACTTAAGGATTGAAGAGTGCCCATTCAGAACAGAAATGCGAAGAAATTCTTTTAGCCAGAGGGTGGTGAATCCATGGAATTTGTTGCCACAGGCAGCAGTGGAAGCCAAGTCATTGGGTGTATTTAAGGCAGAGATTGATAGGTATCTGAGTAGCCAGGGCATCAAAGGTTATGAAGAGAAGGCGGGGGAGTGGGACTAAATGGGAGAATGGATCAGCTCATGATAAAATGGAGGAGCAGACTCGATGGGCCGAATGGCCGACTTCTGCTCCTTTGTCTTATGGTCTCCCACCAGCTGATTGACAGTGATGATCACATCGATGGCAATGCCAATGAATATAAAGTGGAAGCACTTTTGTGATGTGAAAGCCCCAAGTCACTCGTTATCGAGGCAAAGATTTACCCAGAGAGAACTAAATCTGACGGAAGGTTTCATTTCCATACAGCACTAATTGACATTCTCACTGACTGGAAGGTAAACTCTTCAACCGGGATTAACTGGGAAGTATATTTTTGTTCCGAGTTCATAATTCTCGGATTTACACAGCTGGAGCTCGGCAGTGTTTGGGACATACATCCGCTCGCATTTCCTTTGACTGTTCGGGACAACGCCGGTACTGTCGCCTATGGCTGCCTCTTTACCCAGAAGCCCTCACGATGAGAAACCTCTCCATCAGCCATCGAAAGATGCAGGAATGCGCATGCGCCGCAAAACTAGCGGCGGAGGCGCCGAGTCGAAAGCTCCTGGGGGAGCCCGGGTCCGGATCGTGGGGCTGAGAGAGGGGGAAAGGACCAGGACTGTCGTGGGGTGCAGTACCAGTGTGGCTGGAAATCACAGTAATTGTCCTTCGGCCGCGTTTCAGACGCCGGCGATTGACAGTCCGCCCGGAGCGCGCTCTTACCTGCGTCCATTCGTTGTGAGCCGCTCGTCCAGTCAGCGCATGCGCGGTATTCGGATCTGAGCGCGGCGACCACGCATGCGCGTTTTTTAAACAGGAGACAATCTGCAGATGCGGAAATGCAAAGCGACACACGGAAAATGCTGGAGGAGCTCAGGGGGGTGGCAGCAACGTGGAGAGGGGTGAACAGTCGGCGTTTCACACCGACACCCTTCTTCAGGACTGGAAAGGAAGGGAGGGAGTCAGAATGTGTGTGTGGGGCGGGGGGGGGGAGTAAAGTCAACAGGTGTGAAGGTCACTCGTGAAAGAGATACAGGGCTGGAGAATAATAATAAATGCTTTATTGACCCCGAGTGGGAAATTCTTTTGTTACAGCAGCTAAATTTAAAATCACACTTAGCAGTGTGCAGATTTTACTAAAAATAAAGTAGAGAATAATTATATACAGAATAATACGGTACCAATGTGCAATTATAACGTATGAAACAATTTTGCAGAGACTACTGAACTATGATCTGTCGCAGAAAGATGTATTTAATGGACTTTGTTTCTTACATCCTTCACATACATGTGGAGTAAACTCAAATAGGCAATCATAGTAATTTATAATAAACAGAACAGTCAATGTAACATAGAAATACACTCAAATCAGCGTGAGTTAAGCAGACTGATTCCTGGGGGAAGAAGCTGTCCCGGAGCATGTTGGTCCTGGCTTTTGTGCTGGGGATGCGTTGCCCCGATGGTAGCAGCTGAAACAGATTGTGATTGTGGAGACTCGGGTGCCCGGTGATCTACAGACCTGTCTTTGTAAATTCCCCGAATCGTGGGAAGTTCACAACTCCAGATGCGCTGGGCTGCGCGCACCACTCTCTGCAGAATTCTTCGATTAAGGGAGGTACAGTTCCCATACCAGGCATTGATGCAGCCAGTCAGGATGCTCTTAGTTGTGCCCCTGTAGACAGTTCTAAGGATTTGGGGGTCCACACCAAACTTCTTCAACCATCTGAGGTCAAAGAGGCCCTGTTGTGCCTTTTTCACCGCACAGCTTCTGTGTACAGACCACATGGGGTCCTCGGTGATACGGATCCCGAGGAACTTAAAGCTGTTTACCTTCCAACCCCAGATCCATTGATGTCAATAGGGGTTACTCGTCTCCCTTCCTCCTGTAATTCACCACCAGCTCCCTTGATTTTTTGACATTGAGGGAGAGGTTGTTTTCTTGACACCACTGTGTCAGAGAGATGACTTCTTCCTTGTAGGCCACCTCATTATTGTTTGATGTTAGGCCAATCAATGTAATGTCGTCGCAAATTTAATTCGCAGTTTAGAGCTGTGGTGGCAGATTAGCAGATGAACTGTTGCATATGGTTATTATATTTGATGGGAAAGATCTTCTGTAATGATCCTTGTGACAGCGGCGCTGAGTGAGTCTGTTTGAAAGGGTGCTCCGCTGCCGATGCAGTATGTCGTGGACAGAATGTGCCCGATTGTCCGTAATGGATGACCATTTGTTTCGTGTCCTCCTCCCCACAACTAACTCGAAAGAGCCCCGGTTGTGGCCAAGGACGGTTCCAGCCTTTTTGATGAGTTTATTTTGTCGTTTTGCATCACCAGCACCGATGCTGCTCCCCCAACATAAATCCGCAAAGAAGACTGCACTCGCTACAACAAACTGGTAAAAAATCTCCAATATCCTGCCTCACACATTCAAGGATCTCAGCTTCCTTAGAAAATGGAGCCCGCTCATCCCCTTCTTGTAAACAGCCTTGTTGTTGCTTTTCCAATCATATCTGTTGCCGAGGTGAAACCCCAATGCTGTACTCCTCCACCACCGCAACGTCTTCTCCCAGAACGTATACAGGCCTCGTCACTCTCCTCTTCCTCCTAAAATCAATCACCTTTTCCCTGGTTTTGGCCACATTCACGAGCAGGTGATTCCTCCCTCACTATTCCACAAACCTGTCCACTCTGTGCTCCAACTCCCGTCCATCTCTGATACACCAACTACCGCAGAGTCATCAGAGAACTTCTGCAAGTGGCCAGACTCAGAGTTGCACTGAAAGTCTGAGGTGTCAGTGTGAACAGAAACGGAGAAAGGACAGTCCCTTGTGGGGCTCCGGTGTCACTCACCTCCACCTCAGGCACAGAACCACCCAGCGGTACAAATTGGGGTCTATCAGTCAGGAAGGCAGTAATCCAGGAGATAGTGAATTTATCTACACCCATCCTTTGCAGCTCCTTGCGCAGATGACGTGCCTGGATTGAATTAAATGTTGCCCGGGGCGACTGAGGAGAACCCAAGTGCGGGACATCGGCACGTCGACTGAGTTGGGGATGCTGGCGTAGACGTGAACGTAGAACAGCAAACCGGAGGAATCTTGACAAGGAAACGGGATCTACAGGGACTATCTGAAAACTAGAGCTGAACTTAGAACTAACGGTTCTAATCGCACAAGAGAACGAAGTATTATACGAGAATGGACCAACAAACTGGCAGCCTATGATAGTGACACCATCGTACTGATTTCACAGTCTCTGATGCAAACCAGAGGTACCCTAATTAAGCAAACTAGCAGCAATTGAAAATCTAATGGCTGAAATTAGGGCATAATCAGGGAGAAAGGAGTGTTGAAGCGGAACAGCCAAACGGAACCATGACATTAAAGGCACCAGAGACATTTTAAAAAATGTGACTCTCAGAATGCCACCACCATCATCCCGGTGGGAGTGAGCTCGCTGCAACAGGGAGATGACGGTGAAACACCCAGGTTCTGTTCGGCTACCTGAGTCTGGGGAAGACCATCTCTGGCCCCGCCAAACGTGTGAGATTGAGGTGTGAGCTCACCCGAGACCCCCTGTTTGGGTGGATGCTGCGTGATTTGTTTCCCTGATACAAATCAATACCACGAAATAACAGACTGGACACCATACACAATTAAAGGAATTAGCTTTATAAATCTGAATTTGACTGAAGGGTTAGTAAAGAAAAAAGCAAGAAAAAAACAAAAGGGGCCCATATTAATGAAACAGTCTAATGTGCACAAGTTGGAGCTCACGGTTTCCCCTTCGCTGATCCTCCTTCGATCTCCCCGGCTTTGTCGGATCATGACTCCGGTCCGGCGTCTTCTCTCTTCATCTCCCGCCAAATGAAGATGTCACTCTGGTGTCAGGCACACGGCACGAAACACACTCCCGTCATCGGACGGCTCACTTTCCAAAACACCCGTTATCTCTCACCATCACCCAGACACTGCTCCTGCAGAAAGACCATTTCACTCTCCTCCCCACCCCCCGCACCAAGATTAGTCATGTCCTCATTGTGATAATTTTCCACCCCTTCATACAAAGCACGAAGTCCAATCCAGGTGTAAACGGCAGTGACACAGCTCACCAAGGCGACAGGTGCCACAGTCTCTTCCCCCGGTGCTACATAGGCCAGCCTATCGAGTGGTCTCCTGATTCTGTGAGATCTCCTTACCCCGTCATCTGCTTCTTCAGCTTCCTCGAGATGCTGCCTGGCCTGCTGCGTTCACCAGCGTTTTTGTGTGTGTGTTGCTGGAATTTGCAGATTCGCTCGTGTTTGCAATGATAAGAACCAATATTTTTATTTTTTTATTATTTATTTTAATTAATTCGTTTATTTATTTTTATTTTTCCTGCTGGGTGGCGGCGACATCAAAGAGGGGCTGTGCTTTCAGCAGCGAAAGCGGTTCCTCGCTCCCCTTCTCTCGAAATTGCTGGAGCAGCCTCTGCCATCCTGCGGCGTGCCGGTAAAGGTCCCCGGGGGTAAATCCACAGCAGTCCATCAGGACCTTCCGGATGAAGGTCTCCCTGGTGTAGCGGGTACCCCCGTTCCGGTCTCGCACTATCACCCTGATAGTGTTCGGGATTTCCGGATCAGGAGCCGATGCGCTGGTCTCTGCGGCCATCCTCCACATCGCGGTCGTTACCGGAATTGGCTCAATCCCAAACTGCCTCTGCGACAACGCGAAATCTTTTCTGCGGCTTGCAATCGCGCTCGATTACAGCCAAAAAGCCGAAAAGCAATGTTTGCAATCGCTGGACCCATTCGGATCCTGCTAGTGTTCACTCCATTAAGTTAGACCTACTGTCTACACAACGCCTGCTTATCCTACTTCTCTTCAACTTTTGAAGCAGATTTGGTTCAATTCCTCTCAATCTTTGGCATATGTTGTCTTTTTCTCCCCTGCAGAGAAACCTCTTTCGGAATCTGGCTGATAATGTAAAATAGCTGATATTCCACCAACCCAATGAGAGAGGCGGAGCTTGTTTGTGTGAATCCTCCTCCTCTCCGCTCAGAATTCCTGTCGGGCTATTCCGCCCGCCCCCCGCCCCCCGCCCCCCGGCTCTGGCGTCTTACGTCAGTGCAGCGTAATGACGTACCGGTAGGTGTCAGAGTTGAGGGAACGTAACTCGATCTGGGTCATTGTCGCCGGAGAAGCGAAGTTTGTGCCGGGGCGGGTGACTGGGGAGGGGGGCCTCCGGAAACGGGAGCAGTGTGGATCGGAACGTCGGATGGAAGCGATGGCGCGGGAGTGGGACGAAGGGGAGGGTTGTAAATGGGGGAGTGAGGGACGATGTGTGGTTGAGTTGGTGGGGGGAGAGGGATGCCGGAGAGTTGGACGAAAGGGACGGGGTAGGGTTGCACCTCGGACAATGCTGGCATGTGGCAATGGATTATTTCCACATAAATTAATCTAACCATCTGGCTGGACTTCATTGGTAACGAAAGCTTATTGACTAGAACTGGTTCCATTAAGAAATCGGCGATAATCAGGGGAGAATGTGGGTTCACTCCAGTGACTACGAACTTCTTTCAGACATCCCACGGCCTTTCTGCCGTATGCCTTAAGCCAAATACTGGAAATAATTATGAATATTCCGTATTTGGCTAAATTTGTGCAGTTCCATCCAGCGTTTAACAACATTCTCCAACCTATGGTTTGTACCACTTACTACATCTCCAAGGAGAAAAAATGGTGGAAATCTGGGGAAAAAAGAAGCATAAAATACTGAAAGGGATTCTGTGGTAATGCAGCATTCTGCAGAGAAAGAAGCAGTTAATGATTCAGATGTGATGTGATTCTTAATCATGGCAGTGATCTTTCATCAGTTCTAAGGAAGAGCCATTAACCTGACACATTTGCTCTGTTTCTCTGCAGAAGGCTGACTGAAGTGCCAGGTATTGCCAGCACTTTATTTTAATTGAAAAGATATGGCCATTCTGTCATTGTGGAGGCTGGGTCTGAGTCCTGGAACGCCGTCCCCATCAGGAGTGCGGAGATCCTTAACCAGAAGTGCGGTTGTTCAGGACTCATTCACTGTCACTTTCTTTGGGGCAATGATGGATGTGCAGTAAAATCTGGCATTGGTAATGAAGTGTGGATTCTGGAAAGTCAGTAACTAAAAACAGCCTAATGGAACACTACAGCACAGTACAGGTCGTTCGGCCCAAACACTCCCTCCTAGATCGGCCTCTACTTTTCTAAAATCCATGTGCCTATCTAAAAATTCCTTTAATGTCCCCAATGTATCTGCCTCTACCATTACCCCGGCAGTGTGTTCCACGCACCACTCTGCTTAACAAAAATTCTTACATATGATGTCCTCCTGTACTTCTCTCCAGTCACCTGAAAATGATGCCCTCTCATATTAGCCATTTCTGCACTGGGAGAAAAGGTCTCTGGCTGTCCTTCTTGCGAGCTTCTCCTGCACCTATTGTCTATTGTCTAAGCCAGATAAGAGTGATGTACAATACTTATTCAGTTTATCTGCCATCACCTTGCACCCCCACCCCATTACTACTTCTCCAGCATCATTTCCCACTTCCGCCTCTTTTTTACACTATATGTACCTGAAGAAAAATGTGGTATCCTCTTAATATTACTGGCTAGCTCACCTATGAATTCCACCTTTTCCTTCTTAGTTATTTTAGTTGCATTCTGTTGGTTTCTAAAAGCTTCCCAACCCACTAACTTCCTAGTAGTTTTTGCTCTGTGCCCTCTCTTTGGTTTTTATGTTGTCTTTTGTTTCTCTTATCAGTCATGGTTTTGTCACCGTACCTTTAGAATACTACATCCTCTTAGTGATGTGTATATCCTGTGCTTTCCGAATTGCTTCCAGAACTTCCAGCCATTACTGCTCTGTTTTCATCCCTGCCCATGTTCTTTTGAAATCAATTTTGACCAATTTTTCTATCATGCCTCTCTAATTCCCTTTATTCCATATCTGACTTCAGCTTCTCCTTCTCTAATGTCAGGGTGAATTTGATCACATTAAGATCACTTGATCCTAAGGGTTCTTTGAATTTAAGTGACCTGATTAATTACGGTTCATTACAACACCCAATCCAGAATAGCTGATCCCCAAGTGGGCTTAACCACAAGCTGCTCTAAAAAAGCATATTGCAGGCATTCTAGGAATTCCTCTTCTTGAGAACAACAACACACTAATTCTCCTGTTCACTTGGATGACAACCCCCCATGACTATTGTAACATTGCACTTTTGGCCCGCATTTTCTGTCTCCCATTGTACTTTGTGGACCACATGCTTACTACCATTTGGTAGTACACAGCCTGGAGGCTGTGGAAGTGAGTGAGGTCCTCAATGAATACTTCTCTTTGGTATTTACCAATGAGAGGGAACTTGATGATGGTGAGGACAATATGAGTGAGGTTGATGTTCTGGAGCATGTTGATATTAAAGGAGGGGAGGTGTTGCAGTTGTTAAAATACATTAGGACGTATAAGTCCCCATGACCCAATGGAATATTCCCCAGGCTGCTCCACCAGGCGAGGGAAGAGATTGCTGAGCCTCTGGCTAGGATCTTTATGTCCTCGTTGTCCACGGGAATGCTACTGGAGGATTGGAAGGAGGCGAATGTTGTCCCCTTGTTCAAAAAAGGTAGTAGGGATAGTCCGGGTAATTATAGACCAGTGAGCCTTACGTCTGTGGTGGGAAAGCTGTTGAAAAAGATTCTTAGAGATAGGATTTATGTGCATTTAGAGAATCATGGTCTGATCAGGGACAGTCAGCATGGCTTTGTGAAGGGCAGATTGTGTCTAACAAGCCTGATAGAGTTCTATCAGGAGGCGACCAGGCATATAGAAGAGGGTAGTGCAGTGGATGTGATCTATATGGATTTTAGTAAGGCATTTGACAAAGTTCCACATAGTAGGCTTATTCAGAAAGTCAGAAGGCATGGGATCCAGGGAAGTTTGGCCAGGGGGTTTCAGAATTGGCTTGCCTACATAAGGCAGAATGACGTGGTGGAGGGAGTACATTCAGATTGGAGGATTGTGACTAGTGGTGTCCCACAAGGATCTGTTCTGGGACCTCTACTTTTCGTGACTTTTATTAATGACCTGGATGTGGGGGTAGAAGGGTGGGTTGGCAAGTCTGCAGATGACACAAAGGTTGGTGTAGAGGATTGTCAAAGATTGCAGAGAGACATTGATAGGATGTAGAGGTGGGCTGAGGAGTGGCAGATGGAGTTCAACCCGGAGAAGTGTGAGGTGGTACACTTTGGAAGGACAAACTCCAAGGCAGAGTACAAAGTAAATGGCAGGATACTTGGTAGTGTGGAGGAGCAGAGGGATCTCGGGGTACATGTTCACAGATCGCTGAAAGTTGCCTCACTGGTAGATAGAGTAGTTAAGAGAGCTTATGGGGTGTTAGCTTTCATAAGTCGAGGGATAGAGTTTAAGAGTCGTGATGTAATGATGCAGCTCTATAAAACTCTGGTTAGGCCACACTTGGAGTATTGTGTCCAGTTCTGGTCACCTCACTATAGGAAGGATGTGGAAGCATTGGAAAGGGGTACAGAAGAGATTTACCAGGATGCTGCCTGGTTTAGAGAGTATGCATTATGATCAGAGATTAAGGGAGCTAGGGCTTTACTCTTTGGAGAGGAGGAGGATGAGAGGAGACATGATAGAGGTGTACAAGATAATAAGAGGAATAGATAGAGTGGATAGTCAGTGCCTCTTCCCCAGGGCACCACTGCTCAATACAAGAGGACGTGGCTTTAAGGTAAGGGATGGGAAGTTCAAGGGGGATATTAGAGGAAGGTTTTTTACTCAGAGAGTGGTTGGTGCACTGCCTGAGTCAGTGGTGGAGGCAGATACACTAGTGAAGTTCTAGACAGGTACGTGGAGGAATTTAAGGTGGGGGGGGGTTTATGGGAGGCAGGGTTTGAGGGTCGGCACAACATTGTGGGCCAAAGGGCCTGTAATGTGCTTTAGTGTTCTATGTTCTATGTTTGGATGTCAATATACATTTCCTGTCACAGATTTTTTTTACATTTTCTGTTCCGTAATTCTATCCACAGATTCTACACCTTCCAACCCCATGCCACCTGTTTTTAATGATTTTATTTAATATTTTACCAACAGAGCCACACAACCCCACTGCTAGCTTGTTCTTTCAAGAAACATATAAGCATCTGGGAGACAAGTGGACCTGCAGATGCTAGAAATCTAGAGAACTACACACAAAGCGCTGGAGGAGCTCAGCATGTCAGGCAGCATCTATGAATGGGAATCAACATTACGGGCCAAGACCCTTCATTGGGACTTGATACTCACGTATCTGGAATATCAACAGGCATAGAAAATAGGAAGTAGTGCGAAATAAGGAAAACTTTTCACAAAATTTAGTTCAAGGCTCAAAAAAACCTGCCAAACAGAGCTCAATAGTTACCAAATACAACAAAAGCAATAAACACTTCCATCAATACCGACATTGACTTTTTTAATGAAAGTATCTTGGTCACATTTCAATCAGTAAGGTTTACAAAGATAAATAAGAACTGAAATGACTACTTTAGAAAAGACTATTTACACTCAATCCCACTGAGATTAACACTAACTTGGACAGAAGGAGGAACAGAAATAACACACATGAAAGAAAAAATCACAGAACATCGTCCAGAGCCCCAAACTCTGCCCTGTGCAGACCCACCTCTGGTTTCTGACCCTGCTCCATTGAGCATCCAACTAATGGTTTCCCATTCTGCTTTCAATCTTTAGAGGACGTGTTTTCTAACAAGCCTTTAGAAGCAGGGAAAATGACCCATAGTGTGGGAATGAGCCCTGAACGAGGATGTTAACTCCCAATGTCATTCTTCCTCAGCCCAGAGATTTGAGGGGCGAAGAACATCTCAGACAGAACTGCAGTCAGCTTGACTTCTTCAGTCTGCAGAACATTCAAGGGAAACCTCTTCACCCACAGAGCGGTGACTGTTTGGAACCCATCACCACAGGGAGAGTGAGAGATGAACAACAGGGGAGGATTTAAAAGGACTGTTGTGGAGCTGAATCACTGGCAGGGTCCAGCCGGCCTGAGTTGACTCTCTACTATACACTAGGTGTGGTATAAATTCACTAAGATTTCCAAAGCTGTTTCAATACAGAATACGACCAAAACATATGTGTCAATATTGCTGTCTCGGTTTTACATCTATCACACTGATTATCAACATTAAGAAACATTTTAGACAGTCCCTCTTTGTCAAATAGTAACAATGTACAATTTTAAATTGAATTAAACAGTGACTGGCACAAATCAAAGAAGAGTTAACCAACTTCAAAATTCTGCATGTGATTCATAGCATTCCACCTCTGTCTATTCATGTCCCTTCAAATAGCCTCTTTGTAATGAAAATTGTTTGAAAAATCATTCAGTGTATGCTTTTTTTTTTGCTTCAGTTAAGGGTAATGACTTAGCCATTCGCAAACACAGGAACCTGCACACGTGTTGAAACAAAACTCTTTGTTGGAACTCGTACGATTTTAATACAGAAGGAAAAACAAATTTCTACAGGCGTAACAGTCCATAATTCAAAATAATACTTATCATGCACTAAGCAAGCCAATCCCAGGGAAACACAGATCCGACAACATTATGCAGCCTCTTCTGTCTCTCTACCTCTATCTGTCTCTCTACCTCTATCTCTATCTCTGTCTCTGTCTCTATGTCTCTCCCTATCTCAGTCTCACCCTCTATCTCTCTCTCTCTCTATCTCTATCTCTCTCTATCTCCCTCTCTATCTCTCTATCTCAGTCTCACTCTCTCTCTCTCTCTCTCTCTCTCTCTCTCTCTCTCTCTCTATCTCCCTGTCTCACTCATAACGTCTCAATAGCTTCACTATCTCTCTCTCTCTTATTCTATCTTTCACTGTCTCTCCCACACGCCCTCTCTCTCGCGCTCACCCTCGCGCCCTCTTTCTCGCGATATCTCATTCGCTCTCTCGTTCGCGCCCTCAGCCCTCCCGCTGTCTCCTGCTCGCCATCACTTTCTCCCTCTCTCGATCTCACAGAGAGACAAGTGAACGTAACGGTGCTTTGTCTTCAATTTAAAAAAAGAGTTAAAATTCTCTTACAGGAAATAGTTCAAGGTGGCATTCAGAAAAAGAACCTACAGATAAAGCCGGAGGGGAAAAAGAGGGTGAAGGAAAGGACGGGTTTTGTCGTGAGCAGGAGAGGCTGATAGAGACGAAAATATACTCCAAGATCAGGCAGTTTTGTCAGGACCGGGAAGCGGGGGAAACAGTTTCGCCTCAAGCTTCAATTTAACAGGGCGGGACGCGAGGTACAAAGGGAATGTCTCTGGGTGGTGCGGACAGTACTGCCGTGGGATCAGCTGTAAACAGCAGGTTTGTAACTCTAAGGCAACACACGCAAATGGAAAGAGTGAACAGTTGACGGGCCTCTGATGAAGGGTTTCGGCCTGAAACGTCGATAATTTACTCTTTTCCATAGATTCTGCCAGATCTGCTGCCTTCCTCCAGCATTTTGTGTGAGGAAAACAGTAAATAGTCGACGTTTCTGGCCGAGACCCTTCATCAGGATCTGATTTTGTGTGTGTTGTTTTGTATTTCGGGCATCCGCATGTTTGTTTTGTCACTCTGTTCATCACGTTGTTTCCATTTACCCACAAGTGGGAAGCTAGAATAGGGAGCTTGAAGGCAGCTAAATTGTAAAACTTTACAGCATTTATTTCAGAAACAGTTTCAAAACCTGATTCACTGGATATTTCACCGCATTCTTTAGTTCGTCTCGGAATTTGCTCTGAGTCACGGCGTAAATACACGTGTTGGTGCAGCAACTGAGAATCTGCAGCATTTCCGATGTGTGTTGTGTGTTGTAACGGGGACCGGTGAGAGAATAATCAAAACTCTTCGAAATCCGTTGATAGATGTAAAATACCACGTACGTTGCCCAGAACAATATGAAACTACCGGTTATACTGAAGAGCAAAACGATGGATTTGCGTCGGTTCTCCATCTCCCGGTCCTTGTCATTCTCTCCACTCTTTTGTCCCCGGAGCCCCCTGCGGGCTCGACTGGCCGCTAGAATCCGCCTGACAGTCAGAATATTGAACAGTAAAATCAGAAAGAATGGGGCGCAAGGCGTTAAAATGAGGTCAAACATGTCGAATGCCGCCCATGAGGGAGAGTTTGTGTAGCTCGGTGTATAAACACAATCCCAGGGAACACCATCAATTATTTCTCTGGGCCGGAATGCAAAGCTCCAGGGGACTCCCTCCAAACAGGCCAGCACACTCACTGTCCCGATAACCACAGCCGCCGTTCTCTCGGTGCAATATCTTGTTTTCAGCTTCTCACAGCAAATCGCCACAAATCGATCGACGGTGAAAGCGACAGTCAGCCAGACTGAGGCCGCAGTGCTCGCAGAAATCAACCATCCATCGAGTCTGCACACAGGAGTGATGAGCAGGAACGATCGGGGAAAATAAATCTTAGCAGTCCAGTTCAGCAGCGGATCGGAGATAACGACCAGGAGATCGGCCGCTGCCATTCCCACCAGGTAGCGACTGACACATTTGGAGAGACCACACTTTCCCCGGGAGAGGATCACAATCGCCACCAAGTTCACTGGAAGAGAGACAGGGAACAGCAGGTTCAGAAAATGCTAAGCAGAAGCCAATGCGGCAGTTTGAGGGGATCCTGTAATATTTCCACTTCATTGCTGCATTTAGCGGTGGGAGGGTCGAGAGAGGGCGCAGAGCTGGCGGAGACAGAAGGAACTTACACAGTAAAATAAAGTCAATATGATCTGAAAATGGATTCTTTACTGATGGCAGAATGTGAAGTGGCAGCGAAAAGCTAAAACTGGGTAACTACCTCCTCAGATTCAATACTGCCTTCCGCGTCTCGTCTGTACGAAATGAGTAAATCGGAACGCTGATGGCGGGATTCTTCCATTAGAGAATCATTAACTTCCTTGGCGATCCCTGTCAGAAGCAGAACAGCCGAAAGACGGAACAAAACCAGGAAATGCTGGAAACACTCACCCAGGCGAAACAGAGTATGTGGAAAAAACAGTTAAAGTATCTCTCCTCAGGACTGTTCTGAGAGAGACCCTTGACACGAGTGTTAACTGGTTTCTCTTCCCATAAAAGCTGCTTGGGGCTCAGTGTTTCCAGCATTCCCAGAGTTTGTTTCCTGTTCCAGCATTTGCCACCTCACTGACTTTACAACAGAACATTGACTGATTCGAACAGATACAACGCAGCCTGACACAACCTCACAGACAGACATGACGCCTCCAACTGAATCCGGCACAGGGAAGCAGGGGAGAGGAATTCAACGTCCAGCAGCGAACTCGGTGCCGCAGTCAAATGTCTGTAACAGTGTCAGATGTAGATATATTATAAAACATTTCACAGTATTGATAACGATGAAGCACCACATCTTATTAATTGGCTTAGCAACGACTTCTTTCTGCTTTTCATCCAGTCATATCGTAAACATTTATTAAAAATCCACAACGGTTTCGTCTTACAACACGGAACTCCTCACATTTGCTAAAGTGTTACTGCCAGCCAATGCTTTATTGTTGCATCGATCTCTGAAAACCGCTCAAATAAACATTCCGACAATAAAGTGATGTCATCACCCTTATAAACACAATATTTGCAAAAGCTGTGCAGCTCCGACAAGACCAAAAGCAGAGACACCAACATCACTTTGTTGATCACAAACCGCTGCCTGACCCGCTCATGCCAACAGAAATTGGCCGATTCGTTGACTTCCTGCATCCAAATCCCAGCATCTTTTATGTCCCGGTGTTTCCATTCCACTCCTGAAATGCGGAATACCGGCACTGGAATGTGAGAGTTTAAACCAGCGGCAGAATCAATCACATCACTGGAATTAAAACTCAACATCCGCCCACGGCAGCTGACACCGCGGCTTACCGGGAATTCCAAAGGCAGAAATAAAAGGATAGTAAACGTCTTCTATCCGCCAGATGACAGGATACACCATTTCAGTGAGAGTCTGTGATTTCTGTTGCTCCTGTATTCACAGCTCCGGCAGACAGCTGATGCATTCAAAGCAGCCCTGATTTATACAGAGGATCTGTCTCCAGAGATACGGTTATACAACGCACTACCTTTCTTAGTTACAGTTGCTTGAATGTAAATATTGTAGCGATTGGAAACAAATATATCAAAACTCTTTGGCATTACCTCAGCAGTCCCTCTGGTGGAAACAAACCGGTAGATTTAATTTCAAAGACTGAGCTTTGTCGCGGAGCAGATGCATTTGAAGACTTCATCTTTTTGTTGGCTAATTATTCATCTCTGAACGGAGACCAGCGACACTGACCGATCCCTACCTCTATCTCAGCAGTTTCCCGTCTTGGACTGTCCTTCAGTCCTTCAGCTTCTTCCTGGTGACACTCACACACACACACACACACACACACACACACACACACACACACACACAACACACACACAGACAGACGCACACACACACACACACACACACACACACACACACACACACAACACACACACACACACACACACAACACATACACACACAGACGCACACACACACATACACACACACACACACTCAACACACACACACACACAGACACACACACAAACATACACACACACAGACACAGACACACACACAACACACACACACACAGACACACACACTCACACACACACACACACTCACACACACACACTCACACACACTCACACACTCACACACACACAACTGACACACACACACTCACACACACACACACACACACACATACACACACACAGACACACAGATACACACACACACACACACAGACCCACACACACACACACACACACACACACACTCACAGAAACAATTGTACAATTATATTTCTATGTTATAGTGACTGTCTTACTGTACATTCTATTTATTATAAATTACTATAAATTGCAAATTGCACATTTTGACGGAGCCGTAACATAAAGATTTTTACTCCTCGTGTACATGGGGGACGTAATTGATAAATTCAATATAATTCAAAACACACAAACACAAATTCGGACAAAGGTGAACAAAGAAACCGATATCAGGATGGAAACGGTCAAATGACCACGTTGCTGATGTATAAACAAGAGAAAATATGCAGATGCTGGAAATCCAAGTTCCTCCAGCATTTTGTGTGTGATGTTGTTTGTGACAGAAGAGGGTTACAAAAGTACACATAGACTAAGATGTTAACTGTCCTGTGCTATCACCAGTGGGATCATCAGTTGATCTGCCATCTGTCTTCAGGAGAGAGATAAGGAAGACAATGGAGCAGCATTTGGAAATGTTAATGAAGAGACGAGAGAGATTAATAGGGACACCGGTCTGAGTATTGTCAAGACTGATTGCTTTGATCCTGAACTGTTTGAAGTCTGATGGACAGGCGATACCCCAACAGGGGGATAAAAAGGGACAGGTTCGCTAAGGCAACAGACACACCACGCAACGCGACACCACGAGGTAACGAGACCCTGGAAGCGGTGTGCCCCCACAAGTCGGTGGAGTTTTGGAGGTCCGTTCGCGGGACCAGCCATAGACGCACAGGGTGGAAAGATACGGTCGGGAGGGGACCTGGTGTATGTGTCCGCCCTTGCCTGGGTGCCGGGTTCACCACAGAAGAACGATCGTATCTGGAACGGAGGGGTCAGAGTCGGTGACCTCAGAAGACATTACAAAGGGCTCGCCCGAAAGCTAACTGCGAGGAATATCGAAGGTCTGTTTGGAACCCGATTTGCATATTCATTCGTTATCTCTCTCTCTCTGTCTCCCCAACGGCACGACGGCGATTACTGCGAACTGAACTAAACGGAACTCTGTCACTTCTGATTGATCAATTTGCCACTAGACTGCGATAGAGCTTGATTGATCCTATTATCATAGTTCCGTGTACGTGTGTGTTTATTCATTGCTAACCTGTTGCATTTATATCCTTACAATTAGAGCACTGTATTGCTTATTTCTTTAATAAAACCTTCTTAGTTCCAGTAATCCAGACTCCAACTAAGTGGTCCATTTCTTCTGGTTTGGCAACCCAGTTACGGGGTACGTAACATAGGTGGGGTTCTCGTCCGCGATTTTGAACGCTAAATTTGGGACGGGGTAAATTGATTGGGTTAAAATTCCCGAAAGAAAGAAAAGGCAAACAGCAGAAATGGAGATTGAGGAATTTCTAAAGGCGCTGACTTTGGAGGTATTAGAGGATGCCAGGAAAACGGAATTGGCAGCTGTGGCCAAACGGTTGAATCTTGTTAAGGGGAAGTCGACAATGAGGAGAGAGGAGATGCACATAGCTATCGTAGAGCACTATGTATCTAAAGGTGTGTTTCCCCAAGGGGAGCTGGAGATGATGTCTATCGGAAAACCTGGTGGAGACGCAGTACAGGTGCAGATTGAAAAATTGAGACTCGAGCACGAGTTCCGGGTACGGCAGCTAGAACGAGAAGAGAAGCAGTTATCACGGCAGGAGAAAGTGAAACAGTTAGAGCGAGAAGAGAGAGAGAGGCAGTTGGAGCGAAAAGAGAGGCAGAGGGAAAGGGAATTCGAGCTGGAAAGGTTAAAGATAAGGGCAGAACAGGGACCCATGCCGGACCAAGGTGGAGGGCTCAGGGCGAACCAGGAGTTTAGGCTGGTTCCCCCATTTGACGATACCGATGTGGATCGGTACTTTCTCCATTTCGATAAAGTTGCTGCAAGTCAGGACTGGCCGAGGGATAAGTGGGCTGTTTTGCTTCAGAGTGTACTTAAAGGAAAAGCCCAACAAGCTTACTCAGCTTTGTCCACGGAAGATGCCCAGAGGTATGAGGTGGTGAAAGAGGCCATCCTCAGGATTTATGAGTTGGTCCCGGAGGCATACCGGCAGAGGTTCCGGAATGCGAGGAAGCAGTGGGACCGCACGTATTTAGAGTTTGCCCGTGAGATGCAGACATATTGTGAGCGTTGGTGCGCCTCGAAGGGGGTAAATGGGGATTATGACAGACTGCTACAGCTGATCCTGATTGAGCAGTTTAAAGGTTGTGTCCCTGAAGGTATGAGACCCTACCTAGATGAGAAAGAGGCAGCCACGTTAGCCGCAACTGCTAAGTTAGCGGATGAGTACGCGTTGACGCATAAAGTGAAGTTTGCCCCGAGTAAAGGCTACCAGAAGGGTAGTCAGGACGGCGGGGAGAGTCAGCCAGAAAAGTCAGTAAGTAAGCCGGGGGCTAGTGAGAAGGATAAGGTAGACCAGGATCAGTCTGGTAGGAAGTCTCCTGGGGTCGTCTGTTATAATTGTGGGAAAATCCGACACTTTGCGTCCAGGTGCTTTGCCCCAAGGAAGGAGACGGGGAAAGGAAAAACGGCGATTTCGACTGGCTGTATTGAGCTGGTGAACAAACCGCTAGGAGAGGAAAGGTCTGCCAAAGTTCAGGAAGGGCGCGAGAGGTTTATCTCAGCCGGATTGGTGTCGGTGAAGGAGGGGCTAAACCCAGTTCCAGTACAGATCTGGATAGACACCGGAACGTGTCAGTCATTGATATTAAAGGGTGTGTTAGACTTTAGTTCAGAGACCGAGACTGGGAAAGTCAGGGTCATAAAAGGCATTGGACAAGGGACTGAGGCAGTCCCTTTGCACCAGATACACCTACAGAGCAACTTGGTCTCTGGACTAGTCACGGTCGGGGTGAGGCCCGAATTACCGATGAAAGGCGTGGAAGTCTTGCTCGGTAATGACCTCGCCGGGGGAATTGTGTTCTCAGCAGTGAGGTTGACGGGTCAGCCTGCCAGCATTGAGGCCCCGCCCATGGACTCACAGGTTCATCCCGTTTGCGCAGTGACTCGGCGTGTGTCCAGAAAGACTGCCGAAGTAAAGTTAGCTGAGACCTTTCTAACAGCCTTTTACCAGGAGGAGGTAGAAAGTGAAAAGAAGGAGTGTAGTGAAACAGGAGGAAGTGAGGGAGCTGAGGCAGACTTAGCATTAGCCAGGAAGGAATTTGTACAGGCGCAGGAGCTGATGGTTTCGGCGGAGACAGCTCTCTCGGAAGCAGGATTAAAAGGAGAGCCAGCAGGCTATTGTGTGGAGGAGGGAGTGCTACGGAAGAAAGGGAGACCAAGTACCGTACACGCAGATGAGAAAAGGGGGATGGTGCCAAAAAGTTAACCTGGCCCGCAGGATACCCCTCGGCGGACATTTTGGGGGGAGGAAAACAGTCGGTGGAATCATGAAAGAGTTTACTGGCTGCACAGGAGGAAGGATGTTATTGACTATTGCAGACGTCAGTTAACACAGTTAGAGGCTATTAACATGCTAAAAGCCCACCACGATCAGAGAACAGATCTAGCTGGTGGTATCATGAAAATTAATGAGGCTAAGGTGCCACCTGATAAGGGGAGGACCTATTTTGAATATTTAAGTGTGGTGCCGACCAGATGGGAGATGTCTACTGTTTTGACCCGTTTTGCTGATAAGGTCTCTCACCTAACCCCCTGAACAAAGCGGGACATTGATAAAGCTAATTAACCGGCACGCGCACGTAGGTCTGGTGTCCCGAGGCGATGCAAAGAGCTGGGACATGGAGCTGTTGTCACATCAGGTCAGCCTAGTGAGCAACACCCCTATAGAATGATTAATTCAGTGACAAACGGGCTAAAGAACACAGAAGTGTATATTGGCGATGTAGTGGTCTGCAGTGACACGTGGGAAAGGCACATTGTGGCACTGTTTAAACGGCTGTCTGAAGCCAGCCTGACAGTGAACCTCGCAAAAAGTGAATTCGGCCACGAAAGAGTCACTTATCTGGGACTTGTGGTAGGACAGGGGCAGCTGGCTCCGATGCAAGCTAAGGTACGGGCTATCGCTGAATTCTCCACCCCGACAGACAAGAGAGCCCTGAGAAGGTTCTTGGAGATGGTGGGGAACTATCGGAAGTCTTGCAGGGAAAAAAAAAAACAACTTTGCGGATAGTACCCACTCTCATACTAAGCCCTTGCCAAAGAATGCTAAGTTGGTATGGGACGACCCTTGTTATCTGTGTCCGGGGCGAAAACCACTGAGAAGTCACACTGATCACAATTCATTAGTGTTTTCGGCCACTATGAAGTCTGCTAAGTTGGAGCCTGGTTTGAGAGGATTATTAAAGTAACACATATACAAGGAACAGAAAATGTGATTGCTGACTGTCTGTCAGGTGTTGACAACTTAAAATTCTCTGTATTAGCCAAATAGCTGATGAAGATGTATATTTGTGTGTATCTAATAATGTATTCATGCTTGTAATTTTTACCCTGGTAAAAATCCTTAAAGGGGAGGGGTGTGACGAAAGAGGGTGACAAAAGTACACATAGACCAAGATGTAAACTGTCCTTTGCTATCACAAGTGGGATCATCAGTTGATCTACCACCTGTCTTCAGGAGAGAGAGATAAGTAAGACAATGGAGCAGCATTTGGAAATGTTAATGAAGAGACGAGAGAGTTTAACGGAAGGAGACACCGGTCTGAGATTGTCAAGACCGGCTCCTTTTTGAACCCTGAACTGTTTGAAGTGATGGACAGGCGATACCCCAACAGGGGGATAAAAAGGGACAGGTTCGCTAAGGCAACAGACACCACACAAGACACCACTCACAACACCACGAGGTATCGAGACCCTGGAAGTGGTGCGCCCCCACAAGTCGGTGAGAGTTTTGGAGTTCTGGTCGCGGGACCAGCCATAGACGCACAGGGTGGAAAGATTCGGTCGGCGGGAACCTGGTGTATGTGTCCGCCCTTGCCTGGGTGCCGGGTTCACCACAGAGGAACGATCGTATCCGGAACGGAGGGGTCACAGTCGGTGACCTCAGAAGACATTACAAAGGGCTCGCCCGAAAGCTAACTGCGAGGAATATCAAAGGTCTGTTGAATCCGATTCGAATATCAGCATTCGCTCTCTCTTTCTCTCTTCCACAGCACAACAACGATTACTGCGAACTGAACTAAACTGAACGCTGTCACTTGTGATTGAACATTTTACCCCTAGATTGCGATAGAGGGTTCAATGAGGGTTCAATGCGCGTTTGCCAGTGAGCACAACTTTGTTGGATCACACAGATTTGCAGGTATGTGCGGAGTTGGGTGACTGACTTAATGGTTTGCTGGTGAGCTGGGGTGTTTTGGGGAATACGGAGTTGCACAGGGATTTGGGGATGTGCACAGAAATGGGAGTTTGTCAGGGATTATAAGGCTGCATCGGGATTTGGGGGTGTCGGAGGATGTGTGGCATATACGGACTTGGATGTGCACACGGATTTCGGGGTGCACACTTATTAGTGAGTGCATGAGGATTTCAGTGGGTGCAGAGTTTGGGAAAATCGGCGGATTCGACGGGGCACATGGAGTTTGGGG
The DNA here is from genome assembly GCF_030028105.1 of Mobula birostris. Taxonomy (NCBI): domain Eukaryota; kingdom Metazoa; phylum Chordata; class Chondrichthyes; order Myliobatiformes; family Myliobatidae; genus Mobula; species Mobula birostris. The sequence continues at coordinate 61,791,230 of NC_092389.1, read as the reverse complement.
AATCTGCTTTATGAGCATGCAAACCTATGTTTTTTTTGGATTTGGGGGTGTGTATGTATTTCAGTGTTCTCAGGAATTGAGGTTTGACGACTCTCAAAGTTGTTTTATTAAGAGATACTTAAATAATAAATGCCCTTTAAACGTTGACATTTGTTTCTTTTTTTCCATTTTCTCAGGTGTAGTCAGCCGTTTTCGAAACTATTTGAAATGATTCTTGCTCTGGGATAATCTAAAGTGTCTGTGGGGTGTCTGCTGATTTGGAGCTGTGACGAATCCAAAGGTTGTTTCATATGTACAGACATTAATAATAAATGCAATTTGAATTTTGATATCTGCTCTCGATTTTTTTAATGGTTCAGGCACCATTTGTGTGAACTGTTTTATATGAGAGATCGAGAGGACGTACAATTTCGCAGAAACAGATAGGAAGGGACTGAACCGAAGGGGATAAACTGAATTCGAGGTATACTTACACGTGTATAGTCAGACAGGGTCAGGCAGAAACAATGGGTCTATCCACACACAGACACAGAAACACGCTGACACACACTAACTCACAAAGACAAACACACACACACACACACACACACACACACACACACACACACACACACACAGACACACACACACACACGCACACACGCACACACGCACACACACACACACTCACACACACACACACACAGACACACACACACACACACACACACAGACACACACACAGACACACACACACAGACACACACACACACACACACACACAGACACACAGACACACACACACACACACACTCATAACTACACTTTCTTATCCGTCTCTGGTTGTAGTCTGGTTGATTTCTGGTTATAGTCCCACCGAACCTGAATAGAAAAGCGTGCTTGCATTCCATGTACCCTATCTATGCACCTCATCATTTTTCTGCAACTCCATTATATCTTCTCCCAATCTTCTACGTCCCAAGCAATGAACTCGTGAGCTATTCAATCTTTTCGTTTAACTCAGGTTCTCCTCTGTAATCTGTGGAGAGTCTATGAAGCTGATGCCCCGTTGCCTCACTTCTACAGACTCAGTGTCCGTCTGTTGCGTAATGGAGCTGCAAAAATGTTTCCCTCATCTGTTTTAGCTCCACGCATGGATAACCATTCCGATATACCGGATCATCAGTTGTGTCTCTTGCAATCCTTAATCCCCTCCTCATTACCACCCTCACCTCATCCAAGTACTGGAAGCATTTGGACTCGACCACGAACGCCCCTTCACTTCAGTGTGGAATGGGACAGGATCCCTTTCCGGATCAATGTGAGAGACGTCTAGTCGCGGACCTTCAGCCAGATTAATTCCCGTCGACCACTATCTTGCCTTTTACGGGCAGGGCAATTCTGAATCCAAATGGCCAATTCACCGTGAGGTTTGTGGAGTTTGGTGTTAAACTGAAGGGCAGGACCTCCAGGTTTATGATATCAGGATTGTACTAGCAGGAGTTTGATACAATTTGTCTGCTTGGTGGTTAAGCTCCGGGTTATAATCTTCTTTCAGCCACGATACGGAGATGTAAACAAATCACACTGTGCTAAAAGTTCACCTCTGTTATTCTGTACACTGCGCACATTCAAATATAACACCCCCAGTCCTACATTCATCGCCCTTACCGATGTTATCCCACTTCAACGCTTAAACTCATCCCGTTTGCCCTGACATCAGCCTCTGCTTGCTACTACTGCCACTGCACTCTACCTCTGTTGCCAACCAACGACTTCATCCCCAGCACTCAGACTCCGGTTCCCATCCCCCTGACAAGTTATTTTGAACACAAGCTCTAACAAACCTGCCCACGAGCACACTGGACCCCGCCAGGTTCAGATACAACCCGCCCCTGTTGTACAGATCATTGCATCCCCAGGAGAGATCCCAATGACCCAGAGATCTGATGCAATGCCCCTGCACCAGTTCCTCAGCCACACACTCATCTGCCGAATCATCCTATTCTTACCCTATTTTGAAATGTTGCCTCACCTGGAAGGACTGTTTCTGAGCCAGAATGGAGCTGAGGGAGGAAGTAAATGGGAGCGTATAGAACTTCCTTCGCTGGCAAGGATATGTTCCAGGAGGGAGATCAGTGGGGGGAGGGGGGTAAGGTAAAGATAGGAAGGTAGGAAGCGGTTTAGACAAGATAACCATGCAAATTGGTCGGGTTATGAAAATGTCAGCTGGTGTGAGTGTGTTTTGTGAGCTCTGCTACCTGCCACGGTCGGTGTCTTTCTCAGGTCAGCTGTCAGCTATTGCGCCAGTGTGGATGGTGGAGGGCTTTACAGGGATGGTAAATGGTGTAGGGGTCAGGCGGGGTTACAAAATGACGATGGGTGTAGGGTAAGAAGGGTTTTCACAGATGGTGATGGCCGCAGGGATCGGAGGTGTTAACAGAAATGGGGAGTGATGTAAGGGTTTTCACAGAGGGCGAGGTGTAAAGGAATGTTTCTCCACCACCGGGGAAACGTACTTCACTTGTCGGTCCAAAATGGCATTTCTTTCTGTAACAAAATGGAACCTGTAGTGTATTAGAGTGCTTTGCTAATAATCTTCGTACAACATGATGCTGATGGTACTTGAGTGCAGAACCGCAGCTGTGTGACTGGAAGAATGCCAAACATTGATTCAGCAGACAACAGAATGCACCCTGTCCTTGAACGTGTGTCCAAAGGGGTGATGGTATTGTCTCTTTTTGATAAAGCTATTACCAGATCTTGGGCAGTGCTAGTCTTCCCTTGCTGCAAGTAAACATTAGATTAGATTAGATTATGAGGACACTCAGTCCTCGTTTATTGTCATTTAGAAATGCATGCATTAAGAAATGATACAATGTTCCTCCAGTATGCTATGACAGAAACACAGGACAGACCAAGACTAAACTGACAAAAAACACATAATTATAACATAGAGTTATGACAGTGCAAAGCAATACCGTAATTTGATAAAGAGCAGACCATGGGCACGGCAAAAAAAAAAGTCTCAAAGTCCCGATGGCCCCAACATCTCACGCAGACGACAGAAGGGAGAAACTCTCCCTGCCATGAGCCTCCAGCGCTGCAAACTTGCCGATACAGCATCCTGGAAGCACCCGAACTCAGCCAACTCTGAGTCCGTCCGAAAACATTTGAGCCTCCGACCAGCCCTCTGGCACCAAGCACTGAGCGCTTCAACTCCACCCTGTCCTCCGAGCAACAAGCAAAGCTGAGGACTCGGGGCTTTCCCCTCCGGAGATTTAGGATCACACAGTAGCAGAGGCAGCAAATCAGGCATTTCAGAAGTTTCACCAAATGTTCCTCCGTGCTCTCACGTCTGCCTCCATCAAATCAGAATTGTGCCCGGCACCCTACTTGACAGATAACATATATTCATCACCGGAGTGGCCGCTGCGCGCTGCGTCGCGCCGCCATCTTCTCCTCCTCCTCCTTCTGTGTAAGGGGAGTTTGGACAAACTTGGGCTGTTTTCTCTGGAGTGGAGGAGGCTCAGGGTGACCTGATAGAACTCGATAGGATTACGAAAGATCTTGATAGAGTAGATAGCTGACATTTTTAATCTTCTGGGTCACAATGTCAAATACCAGAAATCATGCATTTAGAGAGATGAGGGACCTGTGAAATTCGTTGCCACGGACGGCTCAGAGGCTAAGTCATCCTGTTTAGTTAAAACATACATTGACCGGTGCTTGATAAGTAAAGGTAGGAGAATGGGGTTGAGAAGACCATAAAAGGCACCAGGACAGCTGCAGAAAGAGGAAACTTTAGAGGGAGATGCATCAAGCACAGACAGACGGGACAGACTCAGACAGGGGTCTTGTCTGGCACGGAGCAGTGGGTCTGAACACTGGTTCATTTTCCACTCTCGGACCTTCAGAGATCATTTCTCATCAGTACATGTTTTATGAACAATACGTTTCAATGGTCAAGTTCAACGAAAATTTATTATCAAAGTATGTGAACCAAATGCTATCAAAGAATTCATTTTCATGTTGGCCAGGCAACTCAAGGCAATCCCTCAGCCTGGGGTAGGGAATGGGACCAATTCCAGACGGGGAGGGGTGGGGGAGTCTGGGACTTTGTGAAGGAGCCCTAACTCCATCCTCTTCATTCCCCCTATCCCTTCTCACAGCCCTCCCTCACACTTCACTGCATGTGTTTGTGTGTGTGAGAGAGACCTGTCTGCCCACTTCACCCTCCATCAACGATGTCCCCTCTCCCCCAACTCACGCACACTCCCGTGCACACAGCAATCCTTGCGGGCTCAAATGATCCAAAAATCTTATACCCTCCCTCCTGTACCAACTCCTCAACCACGTGATCAACTGTATATTCTCCCTATTCCTGGCCCTCCTTCCTGTACCAACTCCTCAACCACGTGATCAACTGTATATTCTCCCTATTCCTGGCCCTCCCTCCTGTACCAACCCCTTAACCAGGTGTTCAGCTGTGTATTCTCCATATTCCTGGCCCTCCCTCCTGTACCAACTCCTTAACCAGGTGTTCAGCTGTGTATTCTCCCTATTCCTGGCCCTCCCTCCTGTACCAACTCCTTAACCAGGTGTTCAGCTGTGTATTCTCCCTATTCCTGGCACGTGGCACAGATGGCAGTCCTGAAATCACAGCCCTGGACGAGCTGCACAGAACCTGGTTACTCTGCCAGCCCGTATCATTTCAGAGCCGAGCACACAGGAGGCAACACACCGTCCTGGAATCTCATTTTCGCCCACAGAACATCCAGTCAGATCCTTGAGCTAATGAATCATCTCTGACCACAGCTCACCTCTTCTCCACCCTTCCCTTCTCAGTCTCAGAGCCAGACTAAGTGCCAGAGACCCTCCTGCTGTGACCTTCCTTTGCCAGGTCATCCCACTGTCCCCAATAGTATCTAAAGTGATATATGTGTTGTTCCAGGGGATGGACACAGGGGTACACTGCACTCTCTGTTTCCCCCTTCCCTCTTCCTGACTGTTACCCAGTTTCCTGTGCCGTGCACCTTGCATGCAACTACCTCTCTATGTGTCCTACCTATCACCTCGTCAACCGCCTGAGTGATCTATAGTTCATCCGGTTCCAGCTCCAACTCTTTAATGTGGATTATTCGGAGCTGAAGCTGGATGCCCTTCTCACAGGTGTAGTTATCAGGGACACAGGAGGGTCCCCTGCCTTCCCACATCCTGCAAGAGGAGCTTTCCACTACCTGCCTGTCATCTCGACTGTTATAACTGAGTAAATGTAAGGAAGGGGACAAAAAATAAAATCTACCTCCGGCATAATTTCGCCTTCTCTGACTGAATGCTCTCCGCACTGAAACCTCAAAGAGGTAAAGCCTCAAAGTCTCCGCTCTGACTCTGTCCACTTCAACAATGACCGCTCCACTTGCTCCTGCCTGACATTAATATATTCTTGATAATCCATCATGAATGCTGATTGGCAACTGTTGAAAGCTCAAAAATAACCTGCCCTGAAACCACTGCCTTTAATGCTCAATTGGCGAACCTGAGTGAATTCCGTCCTCTCAAGCTTCTGATCTCTCCGATTAACGATGGATCAAAGCCCGGCAGGGTGACACAAGGATGAATGACTGATTGAAACCCATCCCACATTCAGAGCAGGTGACCACCCTTACCACAGTGTGAACCCACCACGGTCTCTGCAGTCTGGATGAGTGTGTGTATGCCTTCCCACAGTCTGAGCAGGTCAACGTCCTCTCACTGCTGAAAACAGTCTGGTGTGTAGACAGGCGTGATGAAGGTGTGAATTCATTCCCAGTTGGAACAGGTGAACGGCTTCTACCCAGTGTGAACTCGCTGATGTTCATTCATTTGAGATGACTGAGTGAATTCCTTCCCGCAGTCTGAGCAGTTGGTACAGTTTGTCCCCATTGTTTACTCGCTGAAGTTCATTCAATACTGGACTGAAAGTGTTATATTTGAATGCACGCAGCATAAGAAATAAAATGGATTATCTTGAAATTCAGCTGCAGATTGGCAAGAATGACGTTGTGGATATCTCTGAAACTTGGTTAAATGATGGCTGCCATTGGGAGCTGAATGTCCAAGGATATACAGTGTATTAGAAAGACAGGTTAGCAGGCAGAAGGGGTGCTGTGTTTCTGTGTATAAGCCCCACGTGGCTGTTGAGTTTGATTGACATGTGGTAGAGTTATGGGTGGGTCCTGGACCAGCTCACAAATGTTCTGACAATGACTGAGTCACGGTAGAAATTGGAGGATTTAATGAGTATAGAAGTGTTTATTCATCATCACAAACTGATCGTTAATGAGGACACTCTTGGTAGAGTCCCCCAAAAATGAAACTACATCAGGAGTTTATACTGTTGAGGAGAATGGCAACAGTCGGTGATTCAATACTGTTTTACACGCTACAATGACATAATTTACATTGGAGTTACATTTAATTGAGATGGCACATCGGAAGGTTCAGTCACCTTCCATGGGCAAACTAACTAAGACAAATGTCCTAAATATTAATTCATTAATTTAATCACAATCTGCCACTGCGGGAAATGCACCAGTCTGATGTAATCGGTTTGTAAATATTTTAAATACGTCTATTTTGAAATCTATTGAAATCTGTCCCTGTGGAGTCGATAAATGTTATTAAAAACCCCAGGCATGCAGCCTTAAGATTTCATTCCGAGAGATCACCTGTGGCACAGGGGAACATATCACTGGATGGAGAGAATATCTACAATGTTGGATAAGTACAAGAGTGTGGAGAAAATATTGTACGTGTGCACTGCCGTCATTGGAGTTCCTGGTGAGTGAGCAGAACAATTCTTGTTTGGTATTTTTGTGTGTTAACTGGTGTGAACCTATTGATCATCATGTGTCAGGCTTCCAACCTGATGAATATTGCACGAATATCCGTCAGAGTTATCTATCCTGTCAACTTAACATTCTGATTTTTCATCTAAATTGACAAGCGGAACTAAACCTCAGACTCTTGTCGAACTCACGGGATCGACTCGAACGTTGTCATTGCCTTTAACGACACCTTGTTCGCATTTGTTCCGAATCTGGACACAGACAGCTTTCCGGGGAGGGATGATTGGGAGGGTTTTAATGGGACTTTTTCGAGATTTTGCCCTGTGTTGGGCAAAGACAGCTCTCCGGGAAGCGTTTACATTTTGAGGTTCACTGTTTCTATGTTTTGATCAGAGTGAATGCCTGGTCCTGTTTTTCACGTCCCCCTGTGGAGCCGCAGTCGGATACCATTGCCTCTTGGTCAATAATTAGGTCTGGTCGTCTGAAGCAGTCTCCAAGGATCTGCTGACGAGTGGTATCGAATTGAACTGCGTTATGGAACTAATCACTAACGGAGCCACTCAGTCTCCGGTTACTAATTTGTTCCTGCTTTCTCTCTGAAACCCCTCATGAATTGGGGCAGTGCTTCGTCCTGAAGAAGGGTCTTGGCGCGAGTTTCTTCAATGTCATGGATGCTGCCTGACCTGCTGAGCTACTCTAGTATTTTCAATGTGTTGCTCCGTTCTGTATCCGTCCTCGGTCCCATCAGATGCTGAGTTTCCAGAGACCTGGTCAGTCACGGTTAAATCAGTTAAACCGGCCCCATCACCGTCTGGGATCGGGATCGGCACCGATCGTTGTTCATGCAGCTCGTTTTCATCGCCGACGATTGCCCAGACATTTTCTGATTAACTGCATTTCATTGGCTTTGTATCTGTACTCGGCATAATGGTAATTCAATCTAATCTCGTCTAATCTAATCTCCACACTGAAGAAGGCAGACCAGAGACACTGTGGTCCGTGTCTGGTATTACATTAGCAGCCGTTCACAGACTCGAGCACTCCCGATCTTTAGCGGAATTCCGATCCAGTGTTGATTCCCTGAGATAATATTTAGTAATACACAGTGTTTTTCTTCTTTTTCCCTTCCTTCCTTCCTTCCCTTCTCTCTCTCTCTCTCTCTCTCTATGTCTCTCTCTCTCTCTCTCTTTCTCTCTCCCCCCCCCCCTTTCTCTCCTTCCTTCACTCCTTCTCCCTCTCTACAGTGAATTTAGTGGCGATTGTGATCCTGTCCCGGGGAAAGTGCGGCCTCTCTACCTGCACCACTCGCTACCTGGTGACCATGGCAGCGTCGGATCTACTGACTATTGTCACCGAAGTCATTTTGTATCGAATCAATGAGTATTACTTCCCGTGGAATTTTCTGGACATCACGCCTGTGTGCAGTGTTATCGAAGTACTGAGGTCCACAGCCAAAGACTGTTCTGTCTGGTTCACCGTCACTTTCACCTTTGATCGGTTTGACACCATTTGCTGCCAGAAGCTGAAAACAATATATTGCACCGGGAAAACTGCGGCTGTGGTTCTGACAACAACTGGCGTACTGTTCTGTCTGAAAAACGTTCCCCAGTATTTCACACTGGAACCCTGGACGATCATCGACAATGTGCCGTGGTTCTGTAAGGTCATAGACAATTATTTCACTGACTCCTCGTGGGTGGTTTACGACTGGCTCTTTGCAGTTTTAACTCCGTTCCTCCCTTTCGCTGGGATCCTGCTGCTGAACGCTCTGACAGTCAGGCACATTTTAGTGGCCAGTCGGGTCCGTAAGGGGCTGAAGGGTCAGAGCAAGGGGGAGAACCGCAGTGACCCGGAGATGGAGAGCAGGAGGAGGTCTGTGGTTTTACTCTTCACCCTCTCCGGCAGCTTCATCCTGCTTTGGATGACATACGTTGTAAATGTGATATATTATCAGGTCTCAGGAAAAGGATACGATTTCAATGATTCTGAACGGATCTTTCATTATGTCGGGTTTTTGCTGAGGAATTTCAGCTGCTGCACGAACACATTTATTTACGTGCTGACGCAGTCAAAATTCAGGGAGGAGGTGATCAGCGTGGTGAAATACCCGGTCACCTCTGTGTTTCAGTTCATTAATAAAGCAGCCTGCTGAGTACAAGCCAAAGGCGACCGCTCTGTCTCCTGTCCGAGCTCCAGCTCCTCACATTCATCCTCTGATTTTCCAGGTGTTATTCCTGGACAATTATCCCATCGACCGGCAGCTCCGGACATTATCATAGTCTGTGTGTTCGGGGAGGGGGTGGCGGGGCAAAACACCGTACTGGAGACACAGTGTCTCATTGGTTCTGCCAGATGTCAGTTAAAGAACCACTCCGGAATATTGCACACCCATTGGTCTGTGGCAATGCACAGCTATCCCCATTCCCGCCTGCCAACCTCACAGACCAACATTCCCAGAAATCGACGGAGGTCTAATATGAGGCCGGTTTTCTAATCCAATGTCAATCACACCAGTCTCCGCCTTCCCCTTGAAAGATTGCCCAGCGTGATGAAATAAACAGCGGATAAACAGCCGTTGACACTTCCGCTACTAACTGGTCTGGAGTGTGGTGTAGAGAATTGTGAAATACGGTGGAGCGATTGATAAGTTCGTGGCCTAAGCTAGAAGGACTCTATTTTAGAAAACCTGGCACATTTACATTTCAACATAGTCCCCTCCTACAGTTACACACTTATTCCAGCGGTCGCGGAGCATATGGATCCCTTCTTTGTAGAAGTCGGCATCTTGGACCTCCAGAAGTGGTCCACATCAGGGGTGATTGATAAGTCTGTGGCCAGGGGTAGACGGAGATGAGTTATTAATTTCAATCTTTCGCCAATAACCACTCAAAGTACCTCACCCCAGCAAAAACAATAGTGTTTAGGTCGTGAAACACAGGACTGTGAATTGAATTAAAGTCACTCTTATAACTTAAATAAAGTTTTAAAATGAAATCTATCAACCCCCAAAGATGGTTATGATTTGATTTCTTTCAGCTTGCTATGCGTCACCTTGACGCAGTATGTGTTGAGCTGTTTCACAATGACAAAAGCTACACGACACAGAATGAGGTTTTCCCACACAACGTAAGAAATAATTAAGGGCGGTCTGGACAATTCTCAGTCGTGTCGATCTTATTCCTTCCCTGCTTGTTCTTACCTCCTTTCTCCCTTGTACACAACAGTTTTGTGTATTCTGTAAAGGTCTCTCCCCTTCTGCCCATATCCCACCAGTCTTAACAGAAACGCCGAATTGTTAACCCTACAAAGCTCTTAGCTTCTGATTTGCTGAGTGGAAGGTCTTTATGCACAGCTGAACTTTTAACAGCATTTGTAACTAAAGTTTCAATCTGTTCATTCCCGTCAGCACCTCCGTATACAGGGACCCACAAGACGGGGACATATAATCCAATACTGTGAACATGAAAACCATAAGACTAACTTAATGGCAACAAATACTACTATATATATTGATAAATGGTTGTTAATTTGTTACTTTATCGTTACCTGTAATTCAGCCTCAAACACAGCTACTCAAACATTCCCAGTTAAATTATCTTTCGATTCTTCTGCAACAGTGTTTAACATATCATAATAATATTCCTTAATATACTGATGAACCGACAGACTCTCAGGCATAAAATAATCCTTAGACTTTACTAAACTGTGTGACTTAAAATCAAGTAGTCAGAGGTAGAACCAGGTGGGGTTTCATAGAAGATGACAGTGGGGCACATTGCATAATCCAACAATCTCATCTTCTCAGCCTGATAAGATCCCTGCCACCTAAACCTGAAAACACCGTTCGTGTGCTGTTGCCAACAGTCCTGTAACAAAACTTCAACAAAATCATTACTTTGCCCCCTCAAGTTAATCCAGTATGTTAACACGGTGGTCCCCAACCACCGGGCCGCAAAGCATGTGCTACCTGGCCGCGATGAAATGATATGATTTGGCGATATGAAACGATATGAGTCAACTGCACCTTTCCTCATTCCCTGTCACGCACTGTTGAACTTGAACAGTAGGGTGGCCAACTGTCCCGTATTAGCCGGGATATCTCGTATTTTGTGCCAAATTGGTTTGTCCCATACAGGACCGCCCTTGTCCCGTATTTCCCCCGCTCTGGTAGAGCGTTCCTATGAAACTGTCAGTAAGCCGAAATGGCGTAAAGCGAAGAAGCAATCACCATTAATTTATATGGGAAAAATTTTTCAGCGTTCTCAGACCCAAAAAATCACCTACTAAAACATACCAAATAACACACAAAACCTAAACTAACGCTAACATATCGTAAAAGGAGGAATGATATGATAAATAAACAGCCTATATAAAGTAGAAATAATGCATTACAGTATAGTTTCACTTAATAGAATCGGGAAGATGAAGCCAAAACCGATTTGCAGAAAAAAATATGGGCACGTACACAAATACGCACGTCATGTATGCGCACGTCATGCATGCGCACACAGGTGCACGCGCAAGGCTTTATGGACGTGGTAGTCTTTGTTGGAGTAAACACAAGTGTCCCGTATTTGACTGCTGCTTTTGTCCCTTATTTGGGAGTGCGAAAGTTGGCAACCCGACTTAAACACCACCCCCACCCCCCCACAACCCCCGTCGGCCGGTCCGCAGGAATATTGTCAATATTAAACCGGTACGCGGTGCAAAACCGGTTGGAGACCCTGTGTTAAAATCAACAACAATCTCCGTAATTGTAAGGGTAGTTGTCCCATTTCAACAGGTAAAGTCGAAACACGGGACGACCTCACTGCATCACAACACAATCTGAAAGGTTATGCTTGTATCACATCCAAACATTCTAATGTTGAAGATGAAGCTGATCCGTAAACCGCACAGCTAAAATCAAGAAGCTCACACACAAAATGCTGGTGAACGCTGCAGGCCAGGCAGCATCTATCGGAAGAGATACAGTCGACGTTTCGGACCGAAACCCTTCGTCAGGACTAACTGAAAGAAGAGATAGTAAGAGATATGAAAGTGGGAGAGGGAGGGGGAGATCCGAAATGACAGGAGAAGACAGGATGGGAAAGGATGGAGCCAAGAGCTGGAAAATTGATTGGCAAAAGGGATACGAGGCTGGAGAAGGGAGAGGAGCATGGGACGGGAGGCCCAAGGAGAAGGAAAGGGGGAGGGGAGCCCAGAGAATGGGCAATGAGTTATAGTGAGAGGGACAGAGGGAGAAAGAGAGAGAAGGAGAAAAAAAAGACAAAAAGGAAAAAAAAATCATACAATAATAAATAAGTCAATAAATAATTAAATAAATAAGTGATGTGGTATAAAGGGGAGGTGGGGCATTGACGGAAGTTAGAGAAGTCAACGTTCATGCCATCAGGTTGGAGGCTACCCAGACAGAATATAAGTTGCTGTTCCTCCAACCTGAGTGTGGCTTCATCTTGACAGTAGAGGAGTCCGTGGATAGACACATCAGATTGGGAATGGGATGTGGAATTAAAAAGTGTGGCCACAAAGAGATCCTGCTCTCTCTCTGGCGGACAGAGCGTAGGTGTTCCGCGAAACTGTCTCCCAGCTTGAGTCGGGTCTCGCCAATATATAGAAAGCCGCATCGGGAGCACCAGACGCAGTATATCACCCCAGCCGACTCACAGGTGAAGTGTCGCCTCACCTGGAAGAACTGTCTGGGGCCCTGAATGGTGGTGAGGGAGGGAGTGTAAGGGCATGTGTCGCACTTGTTCAGCTTACAAAGATAAGTGCCGGGAAGAAGATCGTGGGAAGGTATAAGGGGGGACGAATGGACAAGGGATTCGCGTAGGGAGCAATCCCTGCGGAAAGCAGAAAGGGGGGCAGGTGGAGGGGAAGTTCTGCTTAGTGGTCGGATCCAGTTGCAGGTGGCGGAAGTTACGGAGAATTATATGTTTGACCCGGAAGCTAGTGGTGTGTTAGGTGAGGACAAGGGGAACCCTATTCCTAGTGGTGTGGCGGGAGGATGGAGTGAGAGCAGATGTGCGGAAATGAGAGAGATGCGTTTGAGAGCAGAGTTGATGGTGGAGGAAGGGAAGCCCCATTCTTTAAAAAAGGAGGACATCTCCCTCGTCCTGGAATGAAAAACCTCAGCCTGAGTGCATAGACGGAAGAATTGCGAGAAGGGGATGGCATTTTTGCAAGAGTCTGGGTGGGGAGAAGAATAGTCCAGGTAGCTGTGACAGTGCGTAGCCTGAAAGTAGACATCAGTAGATAAGCTGTCTCCAGAGATAGAGAGAGTAAGATCATGAAAGGGGAGGGAGGTGTCGGAAATGGACCAGGTAAACTTGAGGGCAGGGTGAAGGTTGGAGGCAAAGTTAATGAAGTCAACGATCTCAGCATGCATGCAGGAAGCAGCGCCAATGCTGTCGTCGATGTAGCGAAGGAAAAGTGGGGGACACATACCAGTATAGGCTTGGAACATGGATTGTTTCACAAAGCCAACAAAAAGACAAACATAGCTGGGACCCATACGGGTGCCCATCGCCACACCTTTAGTTTGGAGGAAGTGGGAGGAGCCAAAGTTGAAATTATTAAGAGTAGGGACTAATTCCGGTTGACGGAGGGGAGTGGTTGCAGAGGGGAACTGTTTAGGTCTAGAATGCAGAAAGGAGCTGAGAGCTTTGAGACCTTCCTGGTGAGGGATGGGAGTATACAGGGACTGGACATCCATGGTGAAAATAAAGCGGTGGGAGCCAGAGAACTTAAAATCATTGAAAATATTTAGAGCGTGAGAAGTGTCACGAATATAGGTGGTAAGGGATTGAACAAGGGGGTATAAAACCGTGTCGAGGTATGCAGAAATTAGTTCGGTGGGGCAGGAGCAAGCTGAGACAATAGGTCGGCCAGGACAGGCTGGTTTGTGGATCTTGGGTAGGAGGTAGAAACGGGAAGTGTGAGGTGTGGGAACTATAAGGTTGGTAGCAGTGGATGGGAGATCCTCTGAGCTGATAAAGTCGGTGATGGTGTGGGAGACAATGGCCTGGTGATCCTTAGTGGGGTCATGATCGAGGGGTAAATAATTGGAGGTATCCGCGAGTTGTCGCTGTGCCTCGGCAAGATAGAGGTCAGTCTGCCAGATTACAACAGTACCCCGCTGATCGGTGGGTTTTATAGTAAGGTTAGGATTAGTGCGGAGGGAGCGGTGAGCAGTGCGTTCGGAAGGAGTGAGGTTGGTATGCGAACAAGGTGTGGTGAAGTCGAGACGGTTGATGTCTCGTCGGTAGTTAGCAGTAAGGTGATCCAAGCAGGCAGAAGACCAGAGCAGAGTAATTAATGTTCCGTATTTCAGTGCGTTAACCGGTGTGAACCTGTCTGTGTTCATTTTACAAGCTTCCAACTTGATGATCATTGCACAGATACCCGTTAGTGATGTTGATCGTGTTAATTCAACATTCCGATTTTTCATATTTAATGACAAGCTGAACTAAATCCCTGCCTCTCCTCTCACTCGTGGGATTGACTCGAACGTTGTTCTTGCCTTTAATGACATTTTCTCCAGATTTGTCCCAGTGCTGGGGACAGACAGATCTCCGGGAAGGTTTGACTGGGATGAGTTTACATTGTAAAGTTTACTGTTTCTGAAAGAGTCCCTGTGTCTGTGTTTCACGTCTCCCCATAGAGCCTGTCACGGCCAGATCCCACCAACTGTTGGTCAATAATTGGGTCTGATCATTTGAACGAGTGTCTGCTGCCGTGTATTAAAGAATTGAACTCAGCTGCGGAATTAATTCACTGACGGAACCCCTCAGCCTCAGGTTGGTAAGCTTATCATGCTTTCCCTCTGAACCGTCGTAAATCGGGGCACCGGTTCTTCTGAAGACGGGTCCCGGCACGAAATGAGAGCTTGTTCAATTCTATGAGTGCTGCCGGACCTGCTGTGTTCCTCCAGTACTTTGTGTGTGCTACTCTCCTCTGTATATCTTCTCGGCCCCATATAACACTGAGGTTCCAATGTCCCAGCCAGTCACGGTTAAATCAGTGAAACCCCATCAGCGACTGGAATCAGGATCAGCACCCATTGTTGTTGTTCATGCAGATCGCTTTTTATCGCTGACGATTCTCCACACATTGTCTTATCTCCACACTGCAGAAGGCAGGTCAGAGACAGTGTGCCTCCTGTCTGATGTCAGTGACTGCAGCACTCCCGATCTTTAGTTGAAACTGGACCCGTTGTGTATTCTCGGATAATGTGTCCAGTGATGCCGACGCATCACTGGACACATTATCATCTTCTTCTTCTTCTTCTTCTTCTTCTTCTTCTTCTTCTTCTTCTTCTTCTTCTTCTTCTTCTTCTTCTTCTTCTTCTTTTCTCTCTCTCTGTCTCTCTGTCTCTCACTCTCTCTCTCTCGCTCTCTCTCTCTCTCTCTCTCTCTCTCTCTCTCTCTCTCTCTCTTTCTCTCTCTCTCTCTCTCTCTCTCCCTCTCCAGTGAATTTAGAGACGACCGTGATCCTGTCCCGGGGAAAGTGCGGCCTCTCTACCTGCACCACTTGCTACCTGGTGGCCATGGCAGCGGCCGATCTGCTGACCATTGTCTCGGGGTAATTTTGTATCGACTCAATGTGTACTACTTCCAGTGGAGTTTTCTGAGCATTACCCCTATGTGCAGTGTTATCGATGTACTGACGTTCACAGCCACAGACTGTTCTGTCTGGTTCACCGTCGCTTTCACCTTTGATCGGTTTGTCGCCATTTGTTGTCCGAAGTTGAAAACAAAATACTGGAACCCCGGGCGATCATCGACAATGTACCGTGGTTCTATAAACTAATGGACAATTATTTCACTGATACTTCCTATAGTGGGTGGGTTATGATTGGCTCGATACGGTTTTAACTCCGTTCCTCCCTTTCGCTGGGATACTGCTCTTCAACGCTCTGACAGTCAGACACATTTTAGTGGCCAGTCGGGTCCGTAAGGGGCTGAAGGGTCAGAGCAAGGGGGAGAACCGCAGTGACCCGGAGATGGAGGGCAGGAGGAGATCTGTGGTCTTACTCTTCACACTCTCCGGCAACTTCATTCTCTTGTGGATGATACACATTGTGAATGTTATATATTATCAGGTCTCAGGAAGAGGATTCGAAATCAATGACTCTGAATGGATCTTTCGCTACTTCGGATATTCCTTGAGGGATTTCAGCTGCTGCTCGAACACATTTATTTACGCGGTGACTCAGTCGAAATTCAGAGAGCAGGTGATGAGCGCGGTGAAATATCCGGTCACCTCGGTGTTTCAGTTCATTAGTAAAACCGCGACCTGAGCACAAGCCAGAGGCGGCCCCCAGTGTCTCCAGTCCGGGATCCAGCTGCTCACATTCATTGCCTGAGCTCCCTGGTGCTATTCCCGGGCAGATTGTCCCATCGACCGGGCAGCTCCCGGACATTAGGATAATGTGTGAGTGGAGGGGCAAAGCACCGTACTGGAGACTCGGTACCTCATTGGCCCTGCCGGATGTCAGTCAAAGAACTACTCTTGAATGTCGCACACACATTCGTCTTTAGATATTTCCATCAATTACAATTCCATCACACCGACCACACATTCCGACGTTTCCAGAACGTGGGGATGGGGGTAGTGGTGGGGAGAGTGGCCTGTAGGTGGGGCTGGGCTCTATTCTGATGCTGATTTGCTAATCCAATGTCAATCACACCAGTCTCTGTCTTCCTCTGAAACGACTTGCTAACGTGAAGTGATCGAGCGGGGATCGGATGAACGGGGTTTACACGCCAATTAAAGGCGCATTCCCGCCATCAACTGGACTGGCGTGTGGGGTGTGGAGAATTGGAAAGTAAAACCGTCAAATAAAAAGTAACTCTATTCTAATAAAAACTAACTTCACACCAAACACTGTAGATTGTACGTAATGGAACACAACACTGTGAATTCAATTAAACTCACTTCCGCAACTGAAGGAAGTGTTTAACTGAAAGCTGTCGATCCCCAAAGATTGTAATGAAATCTGCAGTTAATTTCTTTCCACCTGATATGGTTCACCTTGAAATAGTGTGTGTTCAACTGTTTCACAATGACAAAACCTATCGGATCCAGAATGATGTCTTCCAACACGATATAATGAATAATTAAGCAGAGTATTACCAATTTTAAGTCGTGCCAATATAATTCCTTCCCTTCTTGTTTAATCTCCTTCTCCCTTAGCCACAATGTTTTTATGTGTCCTGTAAAGGAATCTGCCCTTGTGCCCATTATCCCACCAATCTTGCCATAGAAGCCGAATTGTTAACTCTAAAGCCCCCTTAGCTTCTGATCTGTTAACTGGGTGACCTTTATCCATAGTGAACATTTTAACAGCTTTTTCACAACCCGCTCATTCCCCTTAACAGCTCTGTGCGCAGGTACCCAACAGAAGAATGCGTATAAACTTCGAATATGAAACAATGTTTGCCGAGCTTCCAACAGTAAATCTGATCGATTGCTGGAACAAGCTGCTTTAAGACTCATCGAAACCGAAAAGCAATCTGAACAAATTACAACTTACACGGACAACTGAGGCACGAAATAATCACACAGACATTCCCAGTTAAAATGTCTTTTGATTCTTCTTCAACAAATGGTGAACATATCATGATAAATTACTTAATATTCTAATGAACCAACAAACTCTCAGGCATAACAGAATCCTTAGACCTCATTAAAATGTGAAACCTAAAATCAACTAGTCATAGGCAGAACAATATGAGGTTTCAGAGAATGTGACAGTGGGGACACGGGTTAATCCAACAATCCCATCTTCAATACAATATAAGATCCCAGCCACATAAACCTAAAAACATTATTGATGCGATGTTCCCAACAATCTTCTAACAGGATGATATTTCTTTGGCCCCTCAAATTAATCCAACATGTTAACACCAACTGCAAACTCCGCATTGTTAAGGATATTTGTCCCATTTCAACCAGTAAAGTCGAAAAAGGGAACTACCTTGTTTCACCACAACACAATCATAAATTCTACATTTTGCTTCACATCCAAACATTTTAAATGTTGAAGATCAAGCTGATTCATAAGCCAGACAGCCATAATCAAGAAAACATCTAATTAATCAAAGAGTTTCGTATAGCACACCGAGAATACTCACATAGACACCTGAGAATATTTAATGCTCCTTTACATGTATCAATTTTTTTACTGATATGGTGCTTCCATGCAGTTTATAATCCATCCACATGCCTGGTAATATTACCACTGACACATCGTCAAGCACTTGAACTTCAAGATAGTTTTTGCAGCAATATATAGAGGTACCAACTAGAGAAGGGGCAATGTTGGATCTCCTGTTAGGGAATGAGATAGGTCAGGTGACAAAGGTATGTTTTGGGGAGCGCTTCGCGTCCAGTGACCACAATGTCATTAGTTTCAATATAATTATGGAGAAGGATAGGACTGGACCCAGAGTTGAGATTTTTGATTGGAAAAAGGTTAATTTCGAGGAGATGCAGAAGGATTTAGTAGGAGGTGATTGGGACAATTTGTTTTATGGGAAGGATGTAACAGAGAAATGGAGGTCGTTTAAAGGTGAAAATCTGAGAGTACAGAATCTTTATGTTCCTGCTAGGTTGAAAGGAAAGATTAAAAGTTTCAGAGAGCCATGGTTTTCGAGGGATATTGGAAACTTGTTTCGGAAAAACTGAGAGATCTACAATAAATGTAGGCAGCTTGGAGTAAATGAGGAGGTCGAGGAATATAAAGAATGTAAAAAGAATCTTAAGAAAGAAATTAGAAAAGCTAAAAAGAAGATATGAGGTTGCTTTGGCAAGTAAGGTGAAACTGAATCCAAAGGGTTTCTACAATTAGATTAACAGCAAAAGGATAGTGAGGGATAAAATTGGTCCCTTAGAGAAATAAAGTGGACGGTTATGTGCGGAGCCAAAAGAGATGGGTGAGATTTTGAACAATTTCTTTTCTTCGATACTCACTATGGAGAAGGATATTGAATTGTGTAAGGTTAGGGAAACAAGTAGGAAAGTTATGGAAACTATGATGATTAAAGAAGAGGAAGTACTGGCGCTTTTAAGAAATATAAAAGTGGATAGGTCTCCGGGTCCTAACAAGATATTCCCTCGGACCTTGAGTGAAGTTACTGTGGAAATAGCAGGGGTTCTGACAGAAATATTTAAAATGTCATTACAAACGGGGATGGTGCCGGAGGATTGGCATATTGCTCATGTTGCTCCATTGTTTACATAGAAACGTACATAGAAAATAGGTGCAGGAGTAGGCCATTCGGCCCCTCGAGCCTGCACCGCCATTTATTATGATCATGGCTGATCATCCAACTCAGAACCCCGCCCCAGCCTTCCCTCCATTCCCCCTGACCCCCGTAGCCACAAGGGCCATATCTAACTCCCTCTTAAATATAGCCAATGAACTGGCCTCAACTGTTTCCTGTGGCAGAAAGTTCCACAGATTCACCACTCTCTGTGTGAAGAAGTTTTTCCTAATCTCGGTCCTAAAAGGCTTCCCCTCTATCCTCAAACTGTGGCCCCTCGTTCTGGACTTCCCCAACATCGGGAACAATCTTCCTGCATCTAGCCTGTCCAAACCCTTTAGGATCTTATACGTTTCAATCAGATCCCCCCTCAATCTTCTAAATTCCAACGAGTACAAGCCCAGTTCATCCAGTCTTTCTTCATATGAAAGTCCTGCCATCCCAGGAATCAATCTGGTGAACCTTCTCTGTACTCCCTCTATGGCAAGGATGTCTTTCCTCAGATTAGGGGACCAAAACTGCACACAATATTCCAGGTGTGGTCTCACCAAGGCCTTGTACAACTGCAGTAGTACCTCCCTGCTCCTGTACTCGAATCCTCTCGCTATAAATGCCAGCATACCATTCGCCTTTTTCACCGCCTGCTGTACCTGCATGCCCACTTTCAATGACTTGTGTATAATGACACCCAGGTCTCGTTGCACCTCTCCTTTTCCTAATCGGCCACCATTCAGATAATAATCTGTTTTCCTAGTTTTGCCACCAAAGTGGATAACTTCACATTTATCCACATTAAATTGCATCTGCCATGAATTTGTCCACTCATCCAACCTATCCAAGGGTTCTAAGAGTAAATCTAGAAATAGTCCTGACGAAGGGTTTCGGCCTGAAACGTCGACTGCACCTCTTCCTAGAGATGCTGCCTGGCCTGCTGCGTTCACCAGCAACTTTTATGTGTGTTGCTTGAATTTCCAGCATCTGCAGAGTTCCTGTTGTTTGAATTATCGGCCTGTGAGTTTGACGTCAGTGGTGGGTAAATTGATGGAAAGTATTCTTAGAGATGGTATGTATAATTATCTGGACGGACAGGGTCTGATAAGGAACAGTCAACACGAATTTGTGCGTGGAAGGTAATGCTTGACAAATCTTATTGTATTTTTTGAAGACGTTACTAGGAAAGTGACGAGAGTAAAGCGGTGGTTTTTGTCTTTATGGACTCTAGTGAGGCCTTTGACAAGATTCCAGACGGAAGATTAATTAGGAAGGTTCAATCGTTAGGTATTAATATTGAAGTAGTAAAATGGATTCAGCAGTGGCTGGATGGGCGACGCCAGAGAGTGCTGGTGGATAACTGTTTGTCAGATCGGAGGCCGGTGACTAGTGGTGTGCCTCAGCGATCTGTACTGGGTCCAATGTCATTTGTCATATACATTAATGATCTGGATCATGGGGTGGTAAATTGGATGAGTAAGTAAGCAGTAAGTATACTAAGATAGGTGGAGTTGTGGATAATGAAGTAGGTTTTCAAAGCTTGCAAAGAGATTTAGGCCAGTTAGAAGAGTGGGCTGAAAGATAGCAGATGGAGTTTAATGCTGATAAATTTGTGGTGCTACATTTTGGTAAGACCAATCAAAATACGACATACACGGTAAATGGTAGGGCATGAAAGAATGCAGTAGAACAGAAGGATCTAGGAATAATGGTGCATAGTTCCCTGAAGGTGCAATCTCACGTGGATAGAGTGGTGAAGAAAGCTGTTCGTATGCTGGTCTTTATAAATCAGAGAGTTGACTATAGGAGTTGGGATGTAATGTTGAAATTGTACAAGGCATTGGTGAGGCCAAATTTGGAGTATTGTGTACAGTTTTGGTCACCGAATTATAGGAAAGATGTCAACAAAATAGAGAGAGTACAGAGAAGGTTTACTAAATTGTTACCTGTTTTTCATCACCTAAGTTACAGAGAAAGGTTGAACAAGTTGGGTCTTTATTCTTTGGAACGTAGAAGGTTGAGGGGGGACTTGATAGAGGTATTTAAAATTATGGAGGGGATAGATAGAGTTGACGTGGATAGGCTTTTTCCATTGAGAATGAGGGAGATTCAAACAAGAGGACATGAGTTGAGAGTTAAAGGGCAAAAGTTTAGGAGTAACATGAGGGGGAACTTCTTTACTCGGAGCTGTGTGGAACGAGCTTCCAGCAGAAGTGGTTGAGGCAGGTTCGTTGTTGTCGTTTAAAGTTAAATTGGACAGCTATATGGACAGGAAAGGAATTGAAGATTATGGGCTGAGTCATGGTCGGTAGGACTAGGTGAGAAAAGAGTTCGGCACGGACTAGAACGGCCGAGATGGCCTGTTTCCGTGCTGTAATTGTTATATGGTTATATAACATTTAAAAGCCTCGCTCTGGGGAAGCTCCAATCAATATTGGAAAATGAAAATTGCACATTACGGCGACCCTGTTATTACTGCACCTTTCCAGAATCTGTCTCCCTATCTGCTCCTCGATGTCCCTGTTACTATTGGGTGGTCTATAAAAACACCCAGAGTTATTGACCCCGTCCGGTTTCTAACTTTCACCCACAGAGACTCAGTAGCATTCCTTCCGTTTCTGCAGCCGTGATACTATCTCCGATCAGCAGGGACACGCCCCCACATCTTTTATCTCCGTCCTTGTCTTTTCCAAAGCCTTGCACTCCAAGTAGCCATTCCTGCCCCCAAGCCATCCAGGTCTCTGTAATGGCGCCACATCATAGCTCCAAGTACTGATCCACGCTCTAAGTCTACCCGCTTTGCTCATGATGCTTCTTGCATTGAAATAGGCACATTTCAGTCTCAGCGCATTCCTTTTCCATCACCTGCCTATCCTCCATCTCACAGCCACACTCATGTACACGTACAGTTATCCCAGAGGAAAAAAGAATCATTTCAAACAGTTCTCAAAATAGCTGCTTCTACCTTAAGGAAATAGTCGGAACAACGTTCAGTTTAAATGTATTTATAGATTTCTTAATAAAGGATCTGTAAAAAAAACAATGTTGAGATTATTTACTCCTCCAAATGCACCGACACACGGCATATATTATTAATGGCTCTATAAATGAACAACTTTGAGATTCGTCACAACCCAAATCCACGGGCACCCTCAAATCTTTGCGCACCTATATGCGCCGACACGCACTTAAATCTACATACAGCTCCAAATCTGTACGCACACCCATATCTGTGTGGGCTCTTAAATCAACACGCACCCCGACTATCCGTGTGCACACACTCACGCAAACTCCTAAATCAGTACACAACACTACATACCTACACACCCCTAAATCCGCTGACACCCCCACAGGACCATTAGATTATCCCAGAGCAGGACTCATTTCCCACCGTTCGACGAGTAGCTTGGTCACATTTAAGTAATAAGGAGAACAGATATCAACGAACAAGGTGCATTTATTCTTCTATTTCCATAAATCGGACAATTGAGATTTGTTAACCAACCACCCGCACCCCACAACCACCGACAGACCCAAATCCGGTTGCACCCAGAAATATGCGCACAGATCCAAAACAGCACGCGCTCCTCAATACCTGTACAACCCCAAATCAGTGTGCCCCCCAAAATCTGCGCGCACCCTAAAACCGACTGACAAACCCACATGCTTATCGGATTATCTTTGAGCAAAAATAATTTCAAACACTCCACAACCCCACTTGGAGTACTGTGCTCAGTTCTGCTCGCCTCACTACAGGAAGCATATGGAAGCCATGGAAAGGGTGCAGAGGAGATTTACAAGGATGTTGCCTGGATTGGGGAGCATGCCTTATGAAAACAGGTTGAGTGAACTCGGCCTTTTCCCTTTGGAGCAGGGGAGGATGAGAGGTGAACTGATAGAGGTCTATAAGATGATGAGAGGCATTGAACGTGTGGGTCGTCAGAGGCTTTTCCTAGGGCCAAAATGGTTGCCACAAGAGGACACGGGTTTAAGGTGCTGGGGAAGAGCTACAGAGGCGATGTCAGAGGTAAGTTTTTTACAAAACAGAGTGGTGAGTGCGTGGAATGTGTTGCCGGCAACGGTGGTGGAGGCGGATACGATAGGGTCTTTTAAGCGACTTTTGGATAGGTACATGTAGCTTAGAAAAATAGAGGGCTATGGGTAAGCCTAGTACTTACTAAGGTAGCGACATGCTAGGCGCAAATTTGTGGGCCGAAAAGCCTGTCTGTGATGTAGGTTTTCTATGTTTCTATGTTTCTAATTTTCGAAAATTGCAGCCTCCAGCTAATGAAAATCAGTAAGAAGAAAGTACGAAACTTAAAGTGCATTTATTCATAAAGTGTCGATGAAAGAAACAATCTTGAGATTTGTAACAACCCCAGATCCACCGAACCCCC
Organism: Mobula birostris; assembly: GCF_030028105.1. Classification (NCBI taxonomy): domain Eukaryota; kingdom Metazoa; phylum Chordata; class Chondrichthyes; order Myliobatiformes; family Myliobatidae; genus Mobula; species Mobula birostris. Next base: position 61,767,764 of record NC_092389.1, on the reverse strand, counting down.
AAAGTGCGTGTGCAACCCCACGTGCCCGTGTAACAGCATATTTGAGGGCACTTCCGGAATCTGCGCCCATCCCCAAATCCCTGTACATCTGCAATCGAGCTGCAAATCCAATATTCACAATTCGTTATCCAAGAGATAAAAAAAATACTTCAATCAGTTCAAAAACACCTTAAAGAAATTGTAAGGACAAAGTGCATTTTAATGTACATTTGAAGATTCATTCATAAACTATCTACAAATGAAACAATTCGTCACCCTTCCAAATGCACCGATGCCATGGAAATCTGTGTGCAGCCACATGGTCGAAGACACGCCCCTAAATCTACGCACATCCTCAATAAGAGTGCACGCAAAATCATAGTGCACCCCAAACCCGCTGACAAACCCTCATTGGATTATCTCAGAGAAAGAATCCTTTGCAGCAGTTCTCATAATGGCTGTCTCGTCATGACAAACATTGCAAACATACAAAACAGATCTGTGTGTCGTCTCAAATCCGTTTGCACCGCCATGTTCGACAACACTCTCATAAATCTGGGTACACCAAATCCGTGTGAACCCGATATTCAGGAACATACCCCTAAATTTGAGCCAATCCCAAAAGGAGTGCGCGCCCCATCCCGCTGCCCCGCCGCACATGAACATTAGATGGTCCCTGAGCAAGAATTATTTCAAACAGTTCATAAAATGTCTATCTCAGCATTAAAAATCCGCAAGTAGACCAAAATTGGTGTGCAAGTCTTGATACTTCGAGACACGCAAACCTGCGTGTAACCCCAAATCCGTATGCACCCTATATTCGACAACCCACCTCTAACTCCCTGCGCATCCCCAAATGTGCACTCCCAAATATACGCACATGGTCAAATAACAGCACAACGCAATCCCGCTGTCAACCCCACGTGCACATTGGATTATCCCAGTGGAATAAAAGAATCAAAGAGTTCCCAAACCGAGCCATTAAAAAACACGCGCTGAGGTCAAAGTTCAGATTAAATGTATTATTAACGTATCTATAAATGAAGCACATCTGAGATTCGTCACAGCTCAAAATCTGTAGACACCCCGTTGTTGCATTGTGAATGCCTGCAAAACACAAATCTCAGTTTAGTAGAAGGTGACATGTTCGGACTTTAATATTAAAGTTAATTTCATATTTGAGCAGACACAGCAACACAGAGACGCAAAGGAGCATGGGTCTCACACAGTCTCAGACTCAGTGGTCATACTAAAACACACACCGTCACTCACATACTCACAAACACCATTGGCAGAAGCATAAACACCTGCACAGTAACACACACACACACACACACACACACACACACACACACACACACACACATTCAATGGCATAAACACATAGACAGACAATAACGGATATACACACATTGATAACTGAACATTTTTTCTCCTCCTCTTCAGCTCTCCGTTGAGTTCCATGGCTCTACGGTGTGTTATTATCAACACATACTCACCCCCACCCCCCCAGCTTAGACTGCTGAGATTGCAACGCATGGAGAGGATTTGGGGTGGGTCCTGGTGAGGTTACACGCTGTTATTATTAATACATTCTCAAACACCAGCTCAGAGGGCTGAGTTTTTTGCAAGCTATGGAATAGGGTTAGGGTGGGTCCTGGTGAAGTTACAGGGTGTTATGATTCATCCATACTCGCCACCAGCTTTGCTGAGTTTGCATGCCTTGGAGTAGAATTAGGGGCTTGTCCTGGTGAGGTTGGCGGTGATATTGTTTATTCATCACCACAACAGATATTTACTCGGTGACCCTGTCGGTAGAGACCTCCACACACAAACTAGATCACGAATTTATAATTGGAAGGGCATTGATAACAGTAGGCGATACAACAGAATTTCAGAAGCTGTAATGACATAATTTACTTCAATATTCTTGTGTCTGACAAATGACGCCTCTGACGTACATATTTACACTGGAAGCACATATAACTCATGCGACAACTCAGACGGTTCAGACAGCTTTTTGAGGGCAACTAATCAACACAAATGATGAAAAGTATCTACGAAGAGAGATCCAAATGCCCACGGTTGCTGTTGTGAGGGCTGACACATTGACAGGCAGGGAATGTAGGGAAACCGATCATACAGAGGGAGTTAGGATCCATTGAATGTGACGTCATGGTTGGCACAGACACTATGGGCCGAACGGTCTGTTCCTGGGCTTTACCTTTCGCTGTTCCATGTGGATGTAAGACAAACGGAAGGAAGCGACGTTCCTGTTCTCAGAGCAAACATTTGTTACAATGGTGATGAGCATCGACATGTTTCCGACCCAGGACAAAGTTTGATATACCTCTGGCACCCTGAGGAAGGTGAATGGTAATCAGGAAAGAGGGATAGATTTCCATTCAAAGCAACACGATAAAATATTAAAGGAACTCAACAGGCCAGGTAGCTTCGATGGAAAAGAGTATTGTCTACGTTTCGGGCCGAAGTCCTTGATCAGGACTTGAAAATAAAAAGAGAATTCAGAGCAGGAAGGCGGGGGACGGGTAGTGAAAAAGACGTACCGTGTGCTAGGAGATAGGTGACAGCGGGAGTGGGACAGGGGTGAAGATAATTCGTGAAGGAGACAAATGGTTGGAGAAAGAAAAGTCTGATTGGAGAGGGTACAGGTCATGGCAGAAAGGGAAGGGCTGAACCACAGGGAGTTGGTGGGCAGAGTGAAACGGGAATGGGGGAATGGTGAATGGGCGGGGTGCACATTAACCGAGGTTAATCAGTGTTCATGGCTTCAGGTTGCTACCAATCCAGACGGAAATAACGTGTTCCTCCTGCATCCTGTGTGCCTCATCACGGCAGTTGACGAGGCCATGGACTGACGTGCAGGAATGAGAATGGGAAGTAGAATTGAAATGTGTGTGTTGATTTGATTTCCAGCATCTGCAAATTTTTTTTGTGCTTGTGGTTAGATTCAGATGAGGTGCGATCGGAATTGGTGCAGAATCAGAGCGGAGCGGCCGTTTTACTCTCAGTCGATCTGCTTTAACAATTCCTCAATTGATGGACAAAAGTCACACGGTGACAAACAACAGGTGATAATCTGGGTCTGATGACATTTAGAACAAAGGTCCCTTTGCTGGATGAATACTACTCTCAATTTACAGCCCTGAGTACATCACATTATCTATTACTATCTGTCACTGTGAGGAATGCACATGTCTGACGTAATCGGTTTGGAAATAACTTGAAAATGTTTATTTCTCAATCTGTTGAAGTCTGCCCCTGTGGACTCGCTAAATGGTATTAAAAACCCAAGGCTTATGATGCCTTAGCATTTCATTCCGAGAGATCGCCGGTAGTACAGCGGATCGAATCACTGGGCAGAGGAAATGTCTTCAACGTTGGATAGTTACAGTAGTGTGCAGAAAATTTTGTACGTGTTTATTGCCGTCATTGGAGTTCCTGGTGAGTGAGTGGAGTTCATATTTGGTGTTTCTGTGTGATAACCGGTGTGGACTGTTTATGATCATTTGACAAGCTTCCAACTTGATGACCATTGCACAAATATCCGTCAGATATATCGAACCTGTCCATTTGAAAGCTGATTTTGCATATTTAATGACAAACAAATCAGATTGTCTGTCTCTCCTCCGCCACAAGCGTTCGACTCGGACGTTTTTTTTCGTGTCTTTAATGACACCTTTTCCAGAGTAGTCCCAGTGCAGCTCTCTGACTGGATGGGCTTTGATGGGAATTCGTCCAGATTTATACCCGTGCTGGAGAAAGGCACTTTCCCCCGAAGATGGGACTGGGAGGGATTCACATTGTGAAGTTCATTATTTCTGAGGAATTGATCAGATTGACCATCTGGTCCTGTGTTTTACTTTTCCCTTTGGAGACTATGTCAATCGGATTCCACTGCCCGTTGTTCAATAATTGGGTTTGATCACCTCAGTCTGTGTCCACAGACACCCTGAACTGTTTTCTCCAAGTGCACTGCGCTGTAGAATTGATGTAAATCACTTAATTAATTAGTTCAGTAATGGAGCCATCAGCTTTTGTTTACTAAATTGAGCCAGCTTTCCCTTTGAGATCCATCGTAAATTGGGGCATCATTTCACCCTGAAGAAGGGTCTTGGCCCGAAACGGTCAGTGTTTGTTCAATTGCATAGATGTTTCTTGGGCTGCAGAGTTCCCCCAGTAATTTGAGTGTGTTGTTTCCCTCCGGATGCCCCAGGCCCACCTGATGCCGTGTTTCTCGTGGTCTGCTCAGTCACGGCTAAATCATTGTAACCGGTTCCATCAGCGATGGAATCAGAATTAGCACCGATCACTGTCGTTCATGCAGCTCGGTTTTGGCACCGACGGTTAGTCACACAACGTCTTGTTGGCACAGTGAGGAAAACAGTTCAAATATATTGTGATCCGTGTCAGATGTTAGATTTGCAGCCGTTTACACATTCTCGCACTTCTGTTCTTTAGCCGAAACCCGGTCCTGTCTTAATTCCCGGAAAGTCTGCTCAGTAATGCCCAGTGCCTGTTCTCTTGTCTCGCTCTCTGTCTCTGTTTGTCTGCCTGTCTGACTCTCTCTCTCTCTCTCTCTCTCTCTCTCTGTCTTTCTCTCTCTCTCTCCCTCTCTCTCTCTCTCTCTAGTGAATTTACTGGCGATTGTGATCCTGTCCCGGGGAAAGTGCGGCCTCTCTGCCTGCACCACTCGCTACCTGGTGGCCATGGCAGCGGCCGATCTACTGACTATTGTCTTCGAGATCATTTTGTTTCGAATTAAAAAATATTACTTCATGTCCAGTTTTCTAAACATTACCCCCATGTGCAGCGTTATCAATGTACTGAGGTACGCAGCCACAGACTGTTCTGTCTGGTTCACCGTCACTTTCACCTTTGATCGGTTTGTCGCCATTTGCTGCCAGAAGCTGAAAACAAAATATTGCACCGGGAAAACTGCGGCTGTGGTTCTGACAACAACCGGCGTGCTGTTCTGTCTGAAAAACATTCCCCGCTACTTCCTTTGGCAACCCACAATGATCATCGACAATGTGCCGTGGTTCTGCAAACGCATGGACAAAGTCATCACTGACCCCGGGTGGGTAGGACAGGCTTGGCTGGAGACGGTTTTAACTCCGTTGCTCCCTTTTGTTGCGATCCTGCTGCTCAACGCTCTGACAGTCAGGCACATTTTAGTGGCCAGTCGGGTCCGTAAGGGGCTGAAGGGTCAGAGCAAGGGGGAGAACAGCAGTGACCCGGAGATGGAGAGCAGGAGGAGGTCTGTGGTTTTACTCTTCACTCTATCGGGCAGCTTCGTCTTCCTGTGGATGACAGTGGTTGTAAATTTCATATATTATCAGGTCAAAGCAATGGGTTTCAATTTCAATGCTTCTGAATGGATATTTCACGATTTCGGCGTTTTGCTGAGGAATTTTAGCTTGTGCACGAACACAGTTATTTATGCAGTGACTCAGTCGAAATTCAGGGAGCAGGTGATCAGCGCGGTGAAATACCCGATCATTTCTGTGCTACAGTTGATTAATAAAGACGCGCGCTGAGCACAACCCAGATATAGCTTCAATGTATCCCGTCCGGGCTCCGGATCTTCTCATTCACCGTCTCGTCTCCAAGCTATTATTCCGTGGCGGTCGTCTTATTGACCGGGAGCTGCAGTGCTGTGGACCGCGAGAAAATGGAGGGTGATAGGAAAGTGCTTGCAATAGAGAGACGTCTGGGATTGGCTGAGTGGAGTGCTGGAGTGCTTCGTGGGGGCTGAGTAAAGAGAGATTGAGAGATCGTGAAAGATAGTTGCGTGTGTGTGTGTGTGTGTGAGAAAGAGAGAGAGAGAGAGAGAGAATGAATGTGTGTGTGTGAGAGAGAGAGTGTGAGTGTGTGTGTGTGAGTGTGTGCGTGTGTGTGTGTGTGTGTGTTTGAGACAGTGCTGAGAAGGTTTACGAAGATGCTGCCAGGACAAGGTGACCTGTGTTATAGGGAGAAGTTGGCCAGGCATCAAACTAAACCCAATCTCATCTTTAACATAGAAACATAGAATTATAGAAAATAGGTGCAGGAGTAGGCCATTCGGCCCTTCGAGCCTACACCGCCATTCAGTACGATCATGGCTGATCATCCATTTCAGAAACCTGTACTTGCCTTCTCTCCATACCCCCTGATCCCTTTAGCCACAAGGGCTATGTCTAACTCCCTCTTAAATATAGCCAATGAACTGGCCTCAACTGTTTCCTGTGGCAGAGAATTCCACAGATTCACCACTCTCTGTGTGAAGAAGTTTTTCCTCGTCTCGGTCCTAAGAGGTTTCCCCTTTATCCTCAAACTGTGACCCCTCGTTCTGGACTTCCCCAACATCGGGAACAATCTTCCTGCATCTAGCCTGTCCAATCCTTTTCGAATTTTATACGTTTCAATAAGATCCCCCTTCAATCTTCTAAATTCCAGAGGGTATTAGCCTAGCCGATCCAGTCTTTCATCATATGAAAGTCCTGCCATCCCAGGAATCAAGCTGGTGAACCTTCTTTTTACCCCCTCTATGGCAAGAATGCCTTTCCTCAGATTAGCGGACCAAATTTGCACACAATACTCCAGGTGTGGTCTCACCAAGGCCTTGTACAACTGCAGTTGCACCTCCCTGCTCCTGTTACCGAATCCTCTTGCTATGAATGCCAGAATGCTATGAATGAACTCCTTCACAAACCTGCCCCTATACATAACCTGACTTCTAATACCGCAAACCGCAGTCACCAAACCTAAATCTGTCCTCCCACTGTCATAGTCCGGTCCGTGAAGTCCGCGTTCTGGTTCACGGTCCGCTCCGTGGACCCCGGACTCCCGATCTTCCGGCTGTCCCTTGTTTCAGTTGGGCACCTGATGCTCGTCTTGGAGCTGGGAATATAAGTGGTCCTGGGATTGAGTGTGGTTGCTGGTTCGTCTCCTCAGTACCCCGTCCTCGCCTCTGTGGGGTAAGTCAGGCTGTCTTTTCCGTTAGCCTGCGGTTGGGATCTGTCCCTTCCTGTCCTGGCCTCCGTTGAGTAAGCCAGGGCGTCTTTGCTGTTACCCTGAGGCTGGACTGTTGCCTCCCCTTCCGCTTCCTTCTGAAGCCTCGCCTGCTAACTTCGCTTGCGGCCTCGCCTGCTACCTTCGCTTGCGGCCTCGCCTGCTACCTTGGTTTGCAGCCTCGCCTGCAACATGTGTCTGGAGCCTCGCCTGCAATCTGTGCCTGGAGCCTTGTCTACAACCTGTGTCTGGAGCCTCGCCGGCTGCTGTGTCTGGAGCCTCGTCTGCAAGCTACGTCTGGAGCATCACCTGCAAGCTGTGTCTGGAGCGTCACCTGCAAGCTGCGTCTGGAGCCTCGTCTACAACCTGTCTCTGGATCGTCGCCTGCAACCTGTCCCTGGAGCCATGCCTGCAAGCTGTGTCTGGAGCGTCGCCTGCAAGCTGTGTCTGGAGCGTCGCCTGCAAGCTGTGTCTGGAGCCACGCCTGCAAGCTGTGTCTGGAGCCTCGTCTACAACCTGCCTCTGGGGCCACGCCTGCAAGCTGCCTCTGGAGCCTCGTCTGCAACCTGCGCCTGGAGCCTCGCCTGCAACCTGCGGCTGGAGCGTCGCCTGCAGCCTGCGTCTGGAGCCTCGCCTGCAACCTGTGTCTGGAGCCTCGCCTGCAACCTGTCCCTGGAGCCACGCCTGCAACCTGTGTCTGGAGCGTCGCCTGCAACCTGTGTCTGGAGCGTCGCCTGCAACCCGTGTCTGGAGCGTCGCCTGCAACCTTGTCAAGTTCAACCACCGGAGCGAGACCAGAGCCTTGCTGCGTCAAGATAAGGAACTGTCTATCGTTGAGTTGGAACCGTCTCTGTGTCCACCTCTTCGCTAAGTAGGTCAACCCGTTCGCTGTTACCTTAGTGTTGGGAGCCGTCTCTGTGTCCACGCCTTCGCTAGGTAGATCTGGCCGTTTGCCGCGACCTAGTGCTAGGAACCGTCTCGTTGGGTTCAGTATTCTGTGTATGAGACCGCGCCCCACGTCCTGTACCCAAGGAGGGGTCCCGGCTTTGTGTTCCATGTTCTTGTCTCTCAAGACCAAGGCTTCCTCTTCCCGCGCTCTAGGCCGTGTTCCTATCCTCACCAAGACTAAGTCAAGGCTTCCGGCTTTGTGTTCCGAAGTTCCTGTCTCCCAAGACCACGTCATGTCTTTGCCCAGTTCCTGAGTCCGAGTCCGAATCAAGACCCAGGTTCTGGGTCCTTGTCCAGTCTCTGGCTTGGGTTCAGAACCCAAGCCTTGTCATGTCCTCACCTCGAGGAAACGAAGCCTCGAGGAATCAAAGCCATGTCCAGTCCTGTAGCCATGTCATATTCTCGCCTAGTTCCGGGTCCGAGCCCGAGTCAGTCCCTGTCGAGTTTCTGGCTTGTAGTCCAAGCCCAGGCTCCTAGTTCCCAGTTCCTTGTCCTGGTAACGCTTGGCTAGCCAATGTCTTAGCCCAGGTCTGTGTTCTTGTCCCAGTTCCTAGTCTGCATCCAGCTCCTCGTCCCTAACTCTAGCCTCTAGTCCTGTTCTATTCCTAGTACTTCAGTGTCTGTGTCCTGCATTTAGATCCGCACTCAGCGCCTCCTATTTTGACAGAACGAACCAGCCATGCATGGACCCAGCAACGCAGACACTGTCCTCTAACTCTCGTCATCCTGGGTTCCCTCCTGACTGAATACCACCCACTCACCCGGGTAGTCCTTAGTCCTGGAGAGCCGGGTTTGGTCGCCCGGAGGCTCCCATGGGGGGCGGGGGGTGGTACCTTCTTGGTCGGGTACGTGATGTCCGAGTTCCTGTTCACGGTCCGGTCCATAGCTGCGGACTCCGGGTATTCCGGCTGTCCCTTGTTGAAGTTGGGCTTATTCGTAGGCACCTAATGCTCGTTTGGGGGCTCAGAATATAATGGCCCTGGATTTGAGTGTGGGTGCTGGTTCGTCTCGTCAGTATCCCGTCCTCGCTTCCGTGGGGTAAGTCAGGCCGGCTTTGCCGTGACCCTGCGGCTGGATATGTCCCTTCCTGTCCTGGTCTCCGTTGGGTAAGCCAGGCCCTCTTTGCCTTTACCCTGAGGCTGGACTGTTCCCTCCCCTTCCCCATCCTTCTGACGCCTCGCCTGCTACATTTGCCTGGAGCCTCGCCTGCTACCTTCGCCTGGAGCCTCGCCTGCTGCCTTCTCCTGGGCCTCGCTTGCTACCTTCGCCTGGGGTCTCGCCTGCTACCTTCGCCTGGGGTCTCGCCTGCTACCTTCGCCTGGGGTCTCGCCTGCTACATTTGCCTGGGGTCTCGCCTGCTCCCTTCGCCGGCAACCTTGTCAAGTTCAACTACGGGAGCGAGACCGGAGCCTTGCTGTGGAAGATAAGGAAATGCCTATCGTTGAGTTGGAACTGTCTCTGTGTCCACACCTTCGCTAGGTAGGTCCGGACGTTTACCGCTACCGAGTGTTGGCAACTGTCTCTGTGTCCACACCTTCGCGAGGTAGGTCCGGACGTTTGCCGCTACCTAGTGTTTCGAACTGTCTCGTCGTGTTCAGCTTTCTGTATTGAGTCCCGACCTTACGTACTGTTCCCATGGAGGGGTCCCGGCTTTGTGTTATGCGTTCCTGTCTGCCAAGACCAAGGCTCTGTTTTCTGCGTTCCTGTCTGCCAAGACCAAGGCTCCAGGCTCTGCTTTCCTGTCTCTCCCTCGACCAAGTCAAGGGTTCATGGTCTCGTCTTTTCCATGTGCCTCGCCCAGCCCTGTGCTGGGGTTCCCTCGTTCTGTGCTAAGGTTCCCTCGTCCTGTCCAGGAGTCTCTCGTCCTGCCCACATCACGTCCAAGAACCTCGTACTGTCCAAACCACGTCCAAGAACCTCGTCCTGTCGAAGCCAGGTCCAAGAACCTCGTCCTGTCCATGTGCGTCATCCTGTGCAGGAGTTCCACGCCCTGTTCTGTAGCCACGTCATGTCCTTGGCATGATCCCAGTCCTGAGTTCTAGTCTAGACCCGGGATCTGGTTCTCAGTCAAGACCCAGGTTCCAAATCCCAACCAAGACCCAGTTTCTGGATTCTTGTCCGGGCTCTGGTTCCGACGTTCCGTGTCTCTGGTCCAGGCTCCTTGTTACTAGTTCCTTGTCCGGTTTCCGCGTTTCTTGTCAATGTCCTATCCCAGGCCCTGCATCCTACTCTCGTTCACGGACTGTGTTAATGTCCAGTGTCCTTTCTTTCCCACTTCCCTTGCTTGCTTAACACTCCGAGTCCTTTTCCTAGTACTTCTGTGTCTCTGTGTCGCATTTGGGTCCGCTCCCAGCGTCTCCCTTATGTTAGAACAGTCCAGTCAAATATAAACCCAGCAATACAGACACGGTCATTTTACTCTTGCTATCCTGGGTTCCTTCCTGTTGAATGCCCCCCGACCCACCCTCCCGTGTTGTCTTTTGCCCTGGAGAGCCTGTTCGGTACCCAGGAGGCTCCCATATATGGGGGGATACGCCATGGTCCGGTCCATGAAGTCCACATTCCTGTTCACGGTCCGGTCCATCGACCCTGATTCCAGGTTTTCCGGTTTTCCCTTGTCCTGCTGTTGGCCTTATTGAGACACAGGATTTCTCATTTTCGGTTGGCTACGTAATAAGCTCCTGGGTTCAGCTTCAGTGGCTGATCTGTTCCCTTCCCTTCCCTTCCTCTTCCTTCTGAAGCCTTGCCTGCAGCCTCTTCCTGAATGCCAGCCTGCAACCTTCTGCCTGAAGCCCAGCTTGCAACCTCTGCCTGAAGCCTTGCCTGCACCCTCTGCCTGAAGACTTGTCCCTGAAGAATTGGCTGCAACCTCGCCTGCGTCCTTGCCTGTATCGCTGTCAAGTTCTAGCGCCAAAACAAGACCGCAACTTTGCCGTGACTAGATAAGGAACTGTCTTTCGTTGTTTAGAACCGTCTCTGTATCCACGCCTCAACTGGTAGTTCCGGCCGTTTCCCGCTACCTAGTGTTGGGAATTGACACTGTGGCCACACCTTCGCTAGGTAGGTCTGGCCGTTTGCCGCGACCTTGTGTTGACACCCGTCTCTGTGTCCACGCCTTCGTGACGTAGGTCCGGCCGTTTTCGGCTACCTAGTGTTTGGATCTGTCTCATCGTGTTCAGATTTCTGTATATGAGTCCCGGCCCTACGTCCTTTTCCCATGGAACCGTCCCGGCTTTGTTTTCTGCGTTCCTGTCTGCCAAGTCCAAGGCTCTGTATTCTCCGTTTCTGTCTGCCAAGACCAAGGCTCTATGCTCTGCGTTCCTCTTCTCCCTCGACCAAGGCTCTGCGTTCCTGTTCTCCCTCGACCAAGTCAAGGGTTCATGTTCTCGTCTTGTCCCTCTGCCTTGTCCAGCCCAGGAGTAGCTCGCCCAGTCCGGTGCTGGGGTTCCCTCGTCCTGTCTAGGTGTCTCTCGTCCTTTCCGAGCCACGTCCAAGAACCTTGTCATGTCCGAGCCACGTCAGAGAGATTCGTTCTGTCCATGTCAAGGCTTTGCGTTTTCGTCCTATCCATGTGCCTCGTCCTGTGCAGGAGTTCCACCTCCTGTTCTGTAGACACGTCCGTTCCTTGCCAAGATCCTCGTCCCGACTCCTTGCCATGACCTGGCTTTCGGTTCCGCGTCAAGACGCAGGTTCTGGGTCCTTGTCCAGCCTCTGGTTCTGGAGTTCCGTGTCACTAGTCTAGGCTCCTTGGTCCTAGTTCCTTGTTCGGGTTCAGTGTTTTTTGTCCATGTCCTAGCCCAGGCCCCTGCATCCTAGTCTCGTCCAGGGCCTGCGTCAATGTCAGTGTCCTTTCTTCCCCACTTCCCTTGCTTTCTTTACACTCCGAGTCCTGTTCCTAGTACTTCAGTGTCTGTGTCTGGCATTTCGGTCCGCTCCTACCGCCACCCTTATGACAATCCCATCCCAACCCCCGAATCCTAATCTGCACTGTAACTTCCTACATTACCGCCCCTTATCCTAATATGAAAACTAACTTTCAAACATCTCATTCTATAAATCCTAAACTGAATTCTAAATCCCTTCATCACTGCCCCTAACCTTAATCTGACTATCAACACCTCACATTTCTGAACCTAAACTCTAATCTAATCTGACCTCCAGCACCACTCTTTCCTTTCCATAAACGCTAACCAGACATCTAGCCCACCACAACCATGTACCCTATCGCCAATCTGACCGCTACCTCCCACATCCCTGATCTTAAACATAATAAGACCTCCAGCCCAGCCACATTCCCATCCCGAAACGGAAATGAGACCTGAAACACTTCACATGCCTGACCATAAATCATAATCTGAAATCTAAATCGGCAGATCCCTGTACCTTAAGTCTCCCTAAGAGACATAGATAGTTTAAGGGAATGGGCAAAGAAGTGGCAAATGAAACACAATGTTGGAAAGTGTATGGCCATACACTTCGGTGGAAGAATTAAACGGGCAGACTATTATTTAGATGGGGAGGGAATTGAAAATGAGGAGATGCAAAGGGACTTTGACTCCTTGTGCAGGATACCCTAAAGGTTAACCTCCAGGTTGAGTGGGTGCTAAATAAGGCAAATGGAACGTTGGCATTCATTTCTGCAGGCACAGAATATAAGAACAGGGCTGCAATGTTGATGCTCTACAAGGCATTCCTCAGACCACACTTAGAGTATTATGTGCAGTTTCGGGCTCCTTATTTTAAAAATGATATACTGACATTGGAGGGGGTTTAGAGAGTATTCACGAGAAGGATTCCAGGAATGAACGGTTTGCCGTATGAGGAACGTCTGGCAGCTCTTGGTCTGTATTCGCTGGAGTTCAGGAGAATGAGGAGGTATCTCATAGAAACATTACAAATTTTAAAAGGCCTGAACAGATTAGATATAACAAAGTTTCACCCCCCCCCCCCATAGTAAGGGAGTCCAGAACATGAAGGCACGACTTCAGGGTTGTGGGACGTCCATTTAGAATAGCGATGCGGAGAAATTGCTTTAGCCGGGGGGTGGAAATTGTTGCCTCGAGCGGCAGGACATTGGGTGCATTTGAGGCAGAGATAGTTAGGTTTTTATTAGCCAGGGCATCAAAGGGCATGGGAAGAAGGCAGGGGTGTGGGGATGACTGGAAGAATTGCATCATCCATAATTTAATGGGGGAGCCGACTCGATGGGACAAATGCCCTACTTCTGTTCCTATATCTTATGGTCTTACGGTCTCTAAATCCTAATCTGAACTAACTCTCATGCATGGGCCAGAGGAAAGTGGCAGGATTGCGTGATACTGAATCTCGAGTGAAGAGATCAAGAAGCACAAGAGGGATGATTTTCCCACTGCCCGCATCATCGCAACCTAGCCAAACAGTGACACGTTCTTCATTTTCCTGGTCCACGAACCGCCCGTGAAAATGCCCATGAGAAGGCAAGAAGGCGAGAGGGGTCCTATTAGTTAAGCTGGAGCCAGAGAAAACAAGTCACCACTAAACTCTAATTGACAGGGTGCAGTGACACTGAATCTCCAGTAAATCCTGTCAATTTAAAAAAGGCAATCCCACACACCCAGATGCAAAATAAAGATGACTGTAAATTTAAAACAGGTAAATTTACATCTCACTTTGAGATGAAGTATTACTAGGCCTCTAAGCATTTTTCTACCTAATTTGTTAAATAAAATCAGATTAAGAAGTCTGAAACACCTTAAACTAGAGATGACATGGTTTTCATTATCTTTGTCCATGAGAATATCACAAGCCTGGCCTGATCAACACTGCTGGGTCGCCCTGGTGCAGATGTCTACTGATTAAGGACCTGAATTACCCTAAGACTCCAGTTTACGTTACTGATGACGCGTTCCAATACACACCAGGTTAATTAAGACAAATGTTATTAGACCAGTTTAATGAAAGGAGTGGGCCAGGTTATTTTTTTTCACAACCCTATCTGCCAGACCCCTCATTCCGTCCGAAACTAAACTCCGCAACCCTGTCTCCCCCAGCCTCAGATGTGCATCCCCAACCTTACCATTAACGCTAATACTAACGTCCAAGTGCACACAATCCAAATATACCGGACTACAGCCCGACTAAAGCTGGGCACAGCCTCACGAACAAGCTCACTTTATACAAGGTCTCACCCATCCCGCTCTCTCCCCACGTGGAGGCTGCATCTCCATCTCCCAACCTTACCCATAAACTAACACCTACTCCCCTCCTACACACCCGCATAAAACCTAACCCACACCACGACACTCATACCCTACAATCCAACATTATCCTCCACTTCAATCACAAGTCGTAATCCTATCACCTCAGCACATTCGTAAACATAAACCTGAAAATTTGTGTGAAGACGAGGAAGATCCCAATAAGACAGTGGTCAAATGTGGGCCAGAGCAAAGTGGCAGGTTTGAGTGACACTGAATATCGAGAGACGAAATCAAGAAGCACAAGAGCGAAGATTTTCCGGAAACACATATAAAAGTTGCTGGTGAACGCAGCAGGCCAGGCAGCATCTCTAGGAAGGGGTAGAGTCGACATTTCGGGCCGAGACCCTTCGTCAGGACTAACTGAAAGAAGAGCTAGTAAGAGATTTGAAAGGGGGAGGGGGAGGGGGAGATCCGAAATGATAGGAGAAGACAGGAGGGGGATGGATGGAGCCAAGAGCTGGACAGTCGATTGGCAAAATGGATATGAGAGGATCATGGGCAGGAGGCCTAGGGAGAAAGAAAAGGTTTTCCCTCTGCCCGCATAAGCCCAACATAACTATTACACTGTGGTGAGCAGGTGGGAACAGACAAATGGTTTATGTTTTACTCGACACATGGAACATGGAAGAGTACAGTCAGGAACAGGGCATTCGGCCCACAATGCTGTGCCGAGCTAGCTCAAAAGCAAATCAAAATACCCAAATACTAATCCTTCCTACCTACACCATGTTCATATCCCTCAACTTTCTGACATCCATTTGCCGATCCAAAGCGTCTCTTCAGAACCTCTCATGAATTTACTTCTACCACCTTACCAGCCAACCACGAGTCTCTGAATAAAATTATAGGTTTACACAGAGAAGACAGAGTGTAGTGAACGAAGCGACTTATTGGAGCCGGAAGCCTGTAATTAGAGGTGTTCTGTAGGGATCTGTACTGGGAGCTCTGCTGTTTGTGATGCATATAAATGACCTGGATGAAGATGCAAATGGGTGGGTTGGTAAATTTGCCGATTATACCAAGATATGTGGAGCTTTGGATTGTGCAGAAGACTGGCAACGAATACAGAATGATATATATCAGTTGTAGATAAGGGCTGAGCAATGGCAGGTGGGAGTTAAGTACGATAAATGCAAGGAGATAACACATTGTTAAAGGCAACATCCTTATCAGTGTTGCTATTCAAAGAGATATTGGTATCCAAACCAATATCTCGTTGAAAGTGGCTGTACTTGTTGATGTGGTGGTTACGAAGGCTTCTGGAATTTATGCTTTTGGTAGACTAGAAATTGAGTTCAAAAGTCATGATACTACGCTGCACCTGAATAAAACTCTGGTTATGCCACATCCGGAGCATTGGACAGGTTCTGATCACAATAAGAAGGATGTTGCGGTTTTGGAGACGGTGCAAAAGACATTTTCCAGGATGCTGCCCTAGTTCAGAGGACATGTGCTATCACGAGAGTTCGGATAAACTTGGGTTGTTTCGTTTGGAGCGTTGGAAGTTGTGGAGATATTTTATGGAGGTTTATAAGATTATGAGAGGCACAGATAGAGTTGACAAAATGTATCCGTTTACCAGGGTTGAAATGACTAATACCAGAGGGCATGCATTGAAGGTGAGAGGGTGTAGGTTCAAGGAGAATGAAAGGGGTGTACGCGTATTTGGAGATGAGCGCAGATTCGGGGGTGTCAGCAGATCCTGGGTTGTGATGAATATCAAAATTGTACAATTTATACATACGTTGATTATAAATATACTTTGAACTTTTAACTTCGCTCTTGCCATGTGCTTGAAGATGGAGGAGGCCATTTTAAAAGACGGCGCTTGCAGCCTCCATTTCCAGATCACTTTGTTCTGATTCTTGCCCTGGGATAATCTGATGTGGATTTGGGGTATCACCCGATAAGGATGTGTGCGCTCTTGCGGATGCTGATAGATTCGGATTGTGGGAGATATGGAGTGTGCATGGATATATAGGTATCGGCCTGTTTGTGGGTGTCGAAGGATGAGGAGCTTAGAACAGTGATGAAGCTTCTCCAACTCTCTTGGCTCTTGGCTGAAACCAGTTTTAGTGTTGGTCCTGGCGGTGGTCACAACTTCCATTATCGTGTCAGTCGCTTCCACTCAGTTTCACTAGTGAGCTCTGCAAGTTCCTGGTGGAGACAGAGGAAAACCGGCGCACACGATTGTTGGAGGATTCTTCATTACTGTGTCTGTGACTATTCTGTTTGGCCAGTCCGGATTGTTAGCACTGAGCGAAACTCTCAACAAATATTTAGTCGGAAAGCTATTGGAAGTTATTCTAAGGAACCGGCTATATACGTAATTAGAGAGCCAATGACTGATTAGGGATAGTCAATATGGCTTTGTTTGGTACGTCCATGTCTACCCAATCTCGTAGAGTCTTTAGAGGTGCTTACTAAGAAATCTGATGGAAGAAAGGCAGTGGGTGTGGTCGACAGGTAATTTAGCAAGGCCATTGACAAGCTCCCTTGGTTCAGAAGGCTCAGTCGCTAGGCATTCAGAGTGAGGTAGTAAATTGGATGAGGCAGAGTGTGGAAATAGTTGGTTCCTCTCTGACTGGAAGCCTGTGAGCAGTGGAGAGGCGCAGAGATGTTGTCGTTTGTCATCCATATCAACAAACTGAATGTTAATGTGATAAACTGGATACAATTTGTGGATTTCAAACAGATTGTGTTGAATTATAGACAAACAAAAGGCCATCAAAGTTTGCCAGGGGATTTGGAGCAGATGGAAAAATGGGCTGAAACATTGCAGATGAATTTAATGCAGACTAGTGTGAGATGTTACACTTTCAGTGGACAAATCAGGTGAACATTTGGGCAACGGGGAATACGGTAGGAGAGGGGATTCTGGGAATACAGATTCATAATGACTTGACTGTGGCGTCACAGGTAGACAGGGTGATATAGAGAGCTTCTGGCACATTGACATTCATAAATCGAAGTTCTGAGTACAGACATGATATGGTATGTCGAAACTGTGTCAGATGTGGCGAGCCTCATTTGTGTAGCCTTTGTTACCTACCTAGAGGGAAATATTAATATGACTGAAAGAGTGCAGAGAGAATTTACAAGAATGTTGCTGTGAATTGAGCGCTTGAGTTGTAGGGAAAGGTTGAGTAGGTTAGGAGTTTTTTTCCCTGGAGCTTAGGGAAATGATGGGAGATTGTAGACAGATCCGCACGCTCTGACAAACCGACGTGCTCCCCAAACCCGCTGATACCCCAAATTTACTCACGGCCGTAATCCGTGCACAATCTAATATCCACGCGCACCCCCGAATCCGTGTGCAGACTCAAGTACACAAGCACCCGATATCCAAGCGTAATGACAATTCCACGTGCATTCGCAAACCCGCTGACTCTCCGCTCCCAAATCAGCCTATACACCGAAATAAGTGTGCAACCCCAAATACACACGCACGTACCTGTCCGAACCACATTTTCTTGCAGGTTATACATGGAGAACCCTCGGGGTGAAGCGGTTGTCCTCAGATGCCCTTTCCAGTTCCCCTTTCACCTTAAACCTGTGCCCTGAGGTTTTCGGCTACACGACTCAGGGGAAAAGACCGTGACAGCCAGCTCATTAATTCCCCTTATATAGTTGGTTTATTAGGTAGCTGGCTCTGTCCGTCATCAGTCAGGGCAGCAAACGCATGAACTGGGATTTTATGAAGCTCTAACATCAGAACGGGTCACGCTGTCTCTGACGTGCCTTCTTCAGTGTGAAGCTAAGACGATATGTGGATTAACTTTGGGAGTAAAATCGAGCTGTAGAAATGATCAATGCTGATCCCGATTCCAATTACTGATGGGTCCGGTTTCAATGATTTAACCGTGACTGTATCTGGAAGCAGCCGAGGAGGAACGCAGAGCGCACATCAAATGCTGGAGGAACTCAGCATGTTAGGCAGCATCCATTGAAATGAGCAAACACTCAGCATTCCGCGGCGAGACCCTCTCGAGTACGAAGCTGTGCCCCAGTTTACGGCCGGTCTGAGAGGGAAAGTAGGGACAACTTAGCAACCTGAGACTCAGTGACTAAGTTGCTGAAAGAATTCTAACACACGTCAGCAGATCCTTGGTTCACGTAATGGAACACAATTATTGACCAACAGACAGTGGACCCTGACCGTGACATACACCACCGGACACTTGAAACACAAGACCAGAGATTCACTCTGAAAAATACCTCAGAACCAGTGAATTCAATGTAAACCCGTCCCAGTCACAACTTCCTGGGGGCCTGACCTCAGCTTGTGGAAAACTCCGGGCAAATTCCAACTAAAAACATAGAACATCGAACATAGAATAGTACAGCACAGTGCAGGCCCTTCGGCCCACAATGTTGTGCCGACCCTCAAACCCTGCCTCTCATATAAGCCCCCAACTTATATTCATCCATATACCTGTTCAGTAGTCTCTTAAACTTCAGTATTGTATCTGCCGCCACCACTGACTCAGGCAGTGCATTCCACGCACCAACCACACTCTGAGTATAAAACCTTCCTCCAATATCCCCCTTGAACTTCCCACCCCTTACCTTAAAGCCATGTTCTCTTGTATTGAGCAGTGGTGCCCTGGGGAAGAGGAGCTGGCTATCCACTCTATCTATTCCTCTTATTGTCTTGTACACCTCTATCATGTCTCCTCTCATTCTCCTTCTCTCCAAAGAGCACAGCCCTAGCTCCCTTATTCTCTCATCATAATGCATACTATCCAAACCAGGCAGCAAACTGGCAATTCTCCTCTGTACCCTTTCCATTGCTTCACCATCCTTCCTACAGTGAGGCGACCAGAAGTGGACACAATACTCCAAGTGTGGCCTAATCAGAGTTTTACAAAGCTGCATCATTACATCGCGACTCTTAAATTCTATCCCTCGACTTATGAAAGCTAACACCCCATAAGCTTTCTTAACTACCCTATCTACCTGTGAGGCAATTTTCAGGCATCTGTGGACATTTACCGCCAGATCACTCTGCTCCTCCACACTACCCAGTATCCTGCCATTTACTTTGTACTCAGCCTTGAAGTTTGTCTTTCCAAAGTGTACCACCTCACAATTCTCCGGGTTGAACTCCATCTGCCACTTCTCAGCCCACTTCTGCATCCCAACAATGTCTCTCTGCAACCTTTTCCAATCCTCTACGCTATCTACAACACCACCAACCTTTGTGTCGTTTGCAAATTTGCCAACCCACCCTTCTACCCCAACATCCAGGTCGTTAATAAAAATCACGAAAAGGAGAGGTGCCAGAACAGATCCTTGTAGGACACCACTAGTCACAATCCTCCAAGCTGAATGTACTCCCGCCACCACGACCCTCTGCCTTCTGCAGGCAAGCCAATTCTGAATTAACCTGGACAAACTTCACTGGATCCCCTGCCTTCTGACTTTCTGAATAAGCCTACCGTGTGGAACCTTGTCAAATGCCTTACTGAAATCCATATAGATCATATCCACTGCACTACCCTTATCTATATGCCTGGTTACCTCCTCAAAGAACTCTATCAGGCTTATTAGACATTATGTGCCCTTCACAAAGCCATGCTGACTGTCCCTGATCAGACCATGATTCTCTAAATACCCATAGATCCTATCTCTAAGAATCTTTTCCAACAGCTTTCCCACCGCAGACGTAAGGCTCAATGGTCTATAATGACCCGGACTATGCCTACTACTTTTTTTTGAACAAGGGGACAACATTCACCTCCCTCTAATCCTCCGGTACCATTCCCGTGGACAACGAGGACATAAAGATCCTAGCCAGAGGCTCAGCAATCTCTCCCCTCGCCTATGGAGCAGCCTGGGGAATATTCCATCAGGCCCCGGGGACTTATCCGTCCTAATGTATTTTAACAAATCCAACACCTGCTCTCCCTTAATATCAACATGCTCCAGAACATCAACCTCACTCATATTGTCCTCACCATCATCAAGATCCCTCCCATTGGTCAATACCGAAGAGAAGTATTCATTGAGGACCACCGTCACTTCCACAGCCTCCAGGCACATCTTCCCACCTTTATCTCTAATCGGTCCTACCTTCACTCCTGTCATCCTTTTGTTCTTCACATAATCGAAGAATGCCTTCGGGGTTTTCCTTTACCCTATTCGCCAAGGCCTTCTCATGCCCCCTTCTTGCTCTTCTCAGCCCTTTCTTAAGCTCCTTTCTTGTTTCCCTATATTCCTCAGTAGACCCATCAGATCCTTGCTTCTTAAACCTCATGTATGTTGCCTTCTTCCACCTGACTAGATTTTCCACCTCACTTGTTACCCATGGTTCTTTCGCCCTACCATTGTTTATCTTCCTCACCGGGACAAATTTATCCCTAACATCCTGCAAGCGACCGCTAAGCCTCGACCACGTGCCCATAGTACATTTCCCTGCAAAAACATCATCCCAATTCACACCCGCAAGTTCTAGCCTTATAGCCTCATAATTCGCCCTTCCCCAATTAAAAAGTTCCTGTCCTCTCTGATTCTATCCTTTTCCATGATAATGCTAAAGGCCAGGGAGCGGTGGTCACTGTCCCCCAGATTCTCACCCACTGAGATATCTGTGACCTGACCCGGTTCATTACCTAGAACTCGATCTAATATGGCATTCCCCCTCGTCGGCCTCTCCACATACTGTGACAGGAATCCGTCTTGGACACGCTTAACAAACTCTGCCCCATCTCAACCCTTGGAACTAATAAGGTGACAATCAATATTAGGGAAGTTAAAGTCACCCATGATAACAACCCTGTTATTTTTGCGCCTTTTCAAAATCTGCCTCCCAATCTGCTCCTCTGGATCTCCGCTGCTACCAGGGGGCCTATAAAATACCGCCAACAGAATAACTGTTCCCTTCCTGTTCCTGACTTTCACCCATATTGACTCAAAAAAGGATCCTGCTACATTACCCACTCTTTCTGTAGCTGTAATAGTATCCCTGACCAGTAATGCCACCCCTCCTCCCCTTTTTCCGCCCTCTCTATCCCTTTTAAAGCACTGAAATCCAGGAATATTGAGAATCCATTCCTGCCCTGGTGCCAGCCAAGTCTCTGTAATGGCCACTACATCATAATTCCATCTATGTATCCAAGCTCTCAGTTCATCACCTTTGCTCCTGATGCTTCTTGCATTGAGGTACACACATTTCAGCCCTTCTACCTTACTGTCTTTACACCGTTTATTCTGCTTCTCTTTCCTCAAAGCCTCTCTGTATGTTAGATCTGACTTTACTCCATGCACTTCTTTCATTGCTCTATCGCTCCGGGCCCCATCCCCCTCGCAAATTAGTTTAAACCGTCCTGAACCATGCTAGCAAACCTACCTGCAAGGATATTGCTCCCCCTCGAGTTCAGGTGCAACCCATCCAATCTGTACTGGCCTCACCTTCCCCAGAAGAGATCCCAATGATCTAAAAATCTGAAACCCTGCTCCCCGCACCAATTTCTCAGCCACGCATTCAACTGCCATCTCCTGCAATTCTTACCATCACTGTCACGTAGCACTGGCAGCAGTCCTGAGAACGCCACCCTTGAGGTCCTGTTCTTCGGCCTTCTGCCTAGTTCCCGAAACTCACATTTCAGGACCTCATCCCTCTTCCTGCCTATGTCGTTGGTCCCAACATGTATCACGACTTCTGGTTGCTTTCCCTCTCGTACCAGGATATCGTGCACCCGGTCAGAGACATCCCGGACCCTGGCACCTGGGAGGCAAGAAACCATGCCGGTGTCCTTCTCACGTCCACAAAATTTGCTGCCTGCTGCCCTGACTATAGAGTCTCCAATGACGACAGCTCTCTTCTTCTCCGTCCCACCCTTCTGCACCACAGGGTCAGACTCAGTGCTGGAGGCCCTGCCACCGTGTCTCACACTTGGTCGTTAGTTACCGCCAACAGTATCCAGGACGGTGAACTCATTATTCAGGAGTGCTCGGCACTACCTGTCTGCTCACCTTCGCTTTCCCCCTTCTGACTGTCACCCAACGACCTGCTTCCGACAGCCTAGGTGTGACTACCTCCCTGTAGCTCTCATCTATGACTGCCTCATTCTCCCTTATGAGTCGAAGGTCATCCAGCTGCTACTCCAGATTCCTTGCACAGTCTTCCAGATCGCCCAGCCGTATGCACTTCTGGCAGATGTGACTCTGCGGGAGAGGGGAATTCCCCCAAGACTGCCACATTTCACATGAGAGGCACATCACCGTCTCAGGAGACATTGTAAAAATGAACTGCGAGCTAGCTTGTCCTCCGCCTCTTCTCGTCGAAGCCTCTCGAGTCAAAGCCTCAAATCTCCACTCCTTCACTGGCCCAGTCATGCACTGGCCGCTTCGCTTGAGCTATCCCTCTATGTATCTGTTTGAGCTTTTCAAAATGTTTGGTCACCTGACCTCGACTGCCCAATCAGCTGCTTTCTGCTGAGTGTGAGCTATTCAAATCTTGATTGTCTAATCAACGGCTTTCTGCTGATTAATTCAAATTTTGATTGACTTGATTGCACAGACCAACTGCCAAAACAGCCAGAATCTCTCGAGTCAAAACCTCAAAGCTCCACTCTTTCACTGGCCCACTCACGCACTGGCCGCTTTCTACATTTGAACATTTGCCACATTTCTTCCGTACGTTTCCCTGAGAACATCTGTTTCCAATTTATGCTTCCAATTTCTTGCCTGATGGCCTCAAATTTCCCCTTACTCCAAATAAACGTTCCCCTAACTTGCATTTCCTATCCCTCTCCAAGGCACAAGTAAAGGAGATAGAATTGTGATCACTACCTCCAAAAAGTTATCTCACTGAGAGACATGACACCTGACCAGGTTCATTCCCCAATTGCAGATCAAGTACAACCTCTCCTCTTGTAGGCTTATCTACATATTGTGTCAAGAAACCTTCCTGGACACACCTGGCAAACTCCACCCTATGTAAACCCCTCACTCTATGGAGATGCCAATCAATGGTAAATATCCTACCACAACAACCGTATTACCATTACACCTTTGCAGAATCTGTCTCCCTATCTGCTCCTTTTGGGTGTTCTATAAAAAAACAGTCCACTTATTGACCCCTTCCTATTCCTAACTTTCACCAATTGATATTCTGCAGACAATCCCTCCCTGACATCCTCCTTTTTTGCAGCTGTGACACCATCCCTGATCAACAGTGCCACGCCCCCACCTCTTTTGCCTCCCTACACATCCTTTCTGAAACATCTCAAGCCTGGCACTTGATTTCCTCCCCCTGAACCATCCCAGTCTCTGTAATGGCCTCAACATCATAGCTCCAAGTGCTGATCACGCCCTAAGCTCATCCGCAACATTAATAATACTCCTCGCTTTAAGATAGATACATCTCAGACCTTCGGTCAGAGCGCGTCTCTTCTCTATCTGAGAAGATAGAGACCCTGAGCCTGAGTCTCCAGAGGGTTCCTGTGCTGTGAAAGACGTCCTGCCTCGTCCCTGTGCCGAAGACGCCGCGCCCCAGTGGCCTCAATGACTACAGACCGGTGGCATTGACCTCCGACATCATGAAGACCCTATAGAGACTTGTTCTGGAGCAGCACCGACCTATGGTCAGGCCACACTTAGATCCCCTCCAGTTCGCCTACCAGCCCCGACTAGGAGTTGAGGATGCCATCGTCTACCTGCTGAACCGTGTCTACGCCTACCTGGACAAGCCAGCGAGCACTGTGAGGGTCATGTTTTTTTGTCTTCTCCGGTGTGTTCAACACCATCCGCCCTGCACCATCCCTGGTGTCATGGATTCTTGATTACCTGACTGGCAGACCACAGTACGTGTGCTTGCAACACTGTGTGTCCGACAGAGTGACCAGCAGCACTGGGGTTCCACAGGGGACTATCTGCCTTTCTGTCTTTCTCTTCACCATCTACACCTCGGACTTCAACTACTGCACAGAGCCTTGCCATCTTCAGAAGTTTTCTGATGACTCTGCCATAGTTGAATGCATCAGCAATGGAGATGAGGCTGAGTACAGGGCTACGGTAGGAAACATTGTCACATGGTGTGAGCAGAATTATCTGCAGCTTAATGTGAAAAAGACAATGAAGCTGGTGGTGGACCTGAGGAGGGTTGAGGCACCGGTGACCCCTGTTTCCATCCAGGGAGTCAGTGTGGACATGGTGGAGGATTACAAATACCTGGGGATACGAATGACAATAAAATGGACTGGCCAAAGAACACTAAGGCTGTCTACAAGGAAGGTCAGAGCCGTCTCCATTTCCTGAGGAGGCTGAGGTTCTTTAACATCTGTCGGACGATGCTGAGGATGTTCTACGAGTCTGTGGTGGCCAGTGCTATCATGTTTGCTGTTGTGTTCTGGGGCAGCAGGCTGAGGGTAGCAGACACCAAGAGAATCAACAAACTCATTCGTAAGGCCAGTGATGTGGGGATGGAATTGGACTCTCTGACGATCGTGTCTGAAAAGAGGATGCTGTCCAAGTTGCATGTCATCTAGGACAATGTCTCCCATCCACTACGTAATGTACTGGTTGGGCACAGGAGTACATTCAGCCAGAGACTCATTCCACGGGGATGCAGCACAGAGCGTCATAGGAAGTCATTCCTGCCTGTGGCCATCAAACTTTACAACCCCTCCCTTAGAGGGTCAGACACCCTGAGCCAATAGGCTGGTCCTGGACTTATTTCCATCTGGCATAATTTACATATTATTATTTATTTATTTATGGATTTATATTGCTACATTTATACTCTATTCTTGGTGGTGCAACTCTAACGAAACCCAGTTTCCCTCGGGATCAACAAATTACGTCTATCTATCTATCTATCTATCTGTCTATCTGTCTATCTATCTATCGATCATCTGCCTATCCTCCCTTTCACACTCTCTCGAAGCTTTCTCTATTTGTCAACCAACCTCCCTTTCCTCCGTCAGTTCAATTCGGTTGCCAGCATCCCGCCCCCCGGCAATTCTAGTTTAAACTTTCACCAATAGCCTGAGCAAACCTCCCCGCCAGGATATTGGTCCCCTGGAATTCAAGTGCAGCCTGTCTTTTTGTACAGTTCACAAAAGAGGTCCCAATGATCCAAAAATCGGAATCACTGCCCCTTGCCACGCATTTATACTCTACCTCATCCGATTCCTACACACACTATCACGTGACACGGGCAGTAATCCCGAGATTACTACCTTCGACGTCCTGCTTCTCAACTTCCTTCCTAACTACCTGTGGTCTGTTTTCAGGACCTCCTCCCTTTTCCTACCTATGTGGTTGGTACCAATATGTACCACGACATCTGGCTGTTGCCTTCCCACTGCAAGATATCGTGGACGCGATCAGAAACTTCACGGACCCTGTCACCTGGGAGGCAAACTACCATCCGCGTTTCTTTCGTACGTCCACAGAATCGCCTGTTTGGCCCCCTTACTGTTGCCATCCTCTTCATTTTCCTACCCTTCTGAGCCACAGGGCCAGACTCTGTGCCAGAGGCTCGACCACTGTTGTTTACCCCAGTTAGGACTTCTCCCCCAACAGTACTCAAACACGACTACTTATTGTTAAGGGGGACAGCCACTGGGGTATTCTCTAGCGTTTGGCTCTTCACCTTCCCTCTCCTGACTGTTACCCACTTATCTGTCTCCTCAGGCGCCGGAGTGACTACCTGCCTATAGCTCCGCTCTATCACCTCCTCACTGTCCCTGACCAGACGAAGGTCATCGAGCTACAGCTCCAGTTCCCTGACGCGGTCCTTAAGGAGCTGCAGCTGGGCGGACCTGGTGCAGATATGGCCGTCTGGGAGGCTGGGAGTCTCCAGGACCTCCCATATATGACACCAAGCACAGAAAACCGGCCTCACACACATTCTTTCTGTCTGTATTCTACACAAGTAACCTACCTCGCCTCCACCATTTATGGCAGAAGCCCCGTTGAGCCAAAACCTTCCTACACTGTCTCCCTCTACTCTGTCGCCCGCTGTATAAAGCTGTCTTCTTTTTAAACTCTTCCCACTGTTGCCTCTGGTTGACGTCCACGCGCGTGCGCAGTCGTGCCCCGTTCAAACCGCTGAACAAATAAAGAGGCAGTTCCAACCCCTCAAGTTCTTGACTGTCCTTATTCTCCTCCAGTGAAGATCTGCCCGAGTTATTCAATACCTTGCTTGTCTCCTTGGTTAATGAAATACCTATTTTTGTTTAACCTTTCCAACTCTCTGTGTGATCCTGTGCTTTGGTACAGAGATACAGCGTGACACTGATTGATTAAGAAATGTGTTCATTAGAAGTGATTACAAGTTACTGAAACATTGATCTGAGCCCTTGTGGAGAAACGTCCTCTTCCGTCGCAGTCGCGTTCCTGTGGGATCCTTCGCTGCGAAATGGAAGCAATGGATTTGAGTCACACAGGATGGTCTATGCCAACCATTTCCCCTGGCCAGCGATCACCAAACGAGGTTTGATTCCCGCCGCTCTCTGAAAGGAGTTTGTCGGATCTCTCCATGACCATGCTGGTTTCCTCTGTGTGCCCGGTTTCCTCCCACGGACCACAGACTTTTCGATAGAGAGGGGGTTTAAATTAAGCGTGATCTGTGCCACAAGGGTTAGTAAGTTGTGGGCAGGTTACGTTGGCGCTAGAAGCGTGGTGACACTTGCCGGCAGGCCCCAGCACAATCCTCCCTGACACCAGTGATACATTTCACTCTCTGTTTGACGTACTTGGGACGAAGATCATCTTTCGTCTTTAAAGGCGCTTCTATTGGAAGGCCTTTTAATGTTGTTAATGTACCTGTCTCTGGTACTTCCACTAGCAGCTCATTCCGTTCCGTAATCTCACCACCCTCTGGGTGAAAATGATCTCCCTCCAGGCCCCTTTTAAATCTCTC
Organism: Mobula birostris; assembly: GCF_030028105.1. Lineage (NCBI taxonomy): Eukaryota > Metazoa > Chordata > Chondrichthyes > Myliobatiformes > Myliobatidae > Mobula > Mobula birostris. The sequence goes on along the minus strand of NC_092389.1, from coordinate 61,740,710 downwards.
CCTTTCTCTCAGGAAGCCAGTGCTCCCTTTGGAAGATCCCGTTCCCTGGGATAACACTGCAAGTATCTACCTCATCTAGGGCTCCCGGAATTTAATATGCACCTGCAATGTCGCCCCTCGGTCCTCTGCTCGCCACGGATTAAAATCCAAAGCTACCTATCACCTTGATATAACACTGGCCCTCGACAGCCAGCAGCATTCTCCACAATCTCCTGCACTCTTTCCAGCTCAATAAATTGGGGAGGGTGGGGGGGATATCTAATGTGAGTGGAAAGTACAGGCGGGAATGTCAGAGGTAGGATTTTCACACAGAGATTGGTGGGTGCGTGGAACTTCCTGTCAGGGTTGGTGGGAGAAGCAGCTACATTAGCAGCCTCTTGAACAGCACAGGCACCGACCCATCAGTCCATCATCCTTCTGGTCCCTTAGACTGATACCATAGATTAATCTTAGAGTAGGGTCTGTTTCTGTGATGTACTTTTCCATGTTCAAACATCATAGCACAGTACAGGTCCTTCGGCCCACTATGTTGTGACAAAATTTTAAGGTCAATCCAATCCTTCCCGCCCATATAGCCCTCCAGTTTTCTGCCATCCATGTGCCCACCTCTGACATCGCCCGTATATTTCCCTCTGGTCACCGAGAAACTATGCCCCCTCGAATCGGCCATTTCTGTTTCGGAAAACAGTCTCTAGCCATCCACTTGATCTGTGCTTCTTATCATCCTGTAAAGTTCTATCAAATCACCTCTCCTTCTTCTTCGCTCCAAAGGGAAAAGGTCGCTCAACGTATCTTCATTAGACACTTTCTCTAATCCAGACAGCATCCTGGCGAATCTGCTGTGCACACTCTCTAAAGCTTGCACGTCCTTCCTATAACTGAGGCGACCAGAACTGAACAAGATAGTCCCAGTTGTGTCTAACCAGGGTTTTGCAGAACTGCAGCATCACCTCGTGGCTCCTGAGCTCAGCCCCGCGAATAATGAAACCCAGCACAACGTACGCCTTCGTAAACACCCTGTAAACTTGCGTGACGACTTTCAGGGATCTGTGGACGTAGACCCCGAGATCTCTCTGCTCTTCCTCACCGCTGAGAATCCTGCCATTCAGCCTGCGTTGTGTTGTTCTGTTAAACGGCATTTCCCTCTGACCATTTTGTGGGTTTATGGGGAGATCGGATACTGCTGGCTTAAGCCCGGCGTCCAGCCTGTCGGTGCGTGACGGTGTGAGGGAGGGATAACATTTTCTACCTTTGTCTCCTCGGAATTACACGGCGGGTGATCACCTCCTGTGACTGCTGCTGTCCTTCTGGCGAAGAACACGTCTAGTCCTTGCCGACCGTAACTGTGTCTAGTCCCACTGATTTGCACCAGGGCCATAGCCCTCCAGAACCCTCCGACCTGTATATACTGATCCAAACTTAACTGTTGAAATCAAAATCTCATCCAACACTTCTGCTGGCTGCTGGTTCCGCACACTCACCACCCTCTGAGGGAAGAGATTCCCCCTCATGTTCCCCTTAAGCATTTCACTTTGACCCTTAATCCTTGACCTCTATTCTTGCGCAACCTCAGTGGGAAAAGCCTGCTTGCATTTACCCAATCTATTTCCCTCATAATTCTGCATACCTCGATCGAATCTCACCTCAGTCGTCCGCGTTCCTGGGAATAAAGTCCGACCCTATTCAACATTTCCCGAAATCCCAGTTCCTCAAGGCCCGGCAACATTGTCGGCCGAAGCGCTTGCACTGCGCTGTAACGATCTTTATTCTAACAACCCTGAAAAGTGTCTCTGCACTCAGTTAATCTCGCCTGTAGGTAGTTGACCAGAATTTCAAATGAGGCCTCTTGAACGGTTCTACAACTTCAACATAACGTCCCATCTCCTGCACTCAGTGCTTCGTGTTTTGAAGGTCAATGTGCCGAAAACTTTCTATACGACCCGGTCTACCCGTGAAGCCACTTTCATTGAATTGTAGACCTGTATTCCCAGATACCCTTTGTTCTAATGCACTCCTCAGTAAACGGTGGGAGGACCTCATACATGACCAACCCGCTTTGCATGCTGACCCTGGATAGGAACATGCCCACAGGAGAAGGCCGCATCCAGCCCTGAGGAATGGTGTCAGGGAGGTGGGAGGGAAGCGCGGGCAGCGGTGGGCGGGGTGAGGGGGGAGCGGTCAAACTCGCCACATCGCCCTCGCGGAAGGAGGGTCTCCGCGGGATCTCACCTGGTGCTGGCCAGTGGTATCCAGCGATGGCGGCCTCATCTGACGGGGATAAAATGGGAGGGATTCAATAGTCAGATGGGCTGGAGGAAGGGAGGGGAGAGAAAGGGAGTGGCGTGGACCGCATGAGACGCCACTCTTCAGGAGCGTGGAGGGGTCTGCAGGAGAGGGAGGGGAAGGTGTAGCAGCTGGGGCGAGTAGGGGGTAGGAGGCAATGGAGATGAAAGGGCGTGATTGAGCAGAACTGGGTGAGGAGAAGCTGTCAGAGTGTGAGTGCAGGGAGGTCAAAGGTGTGCACGGGGGATGGTTTTGGGTCCGGGGCTGGGTGGGATGGGCGTGCAGAGCGAATGGAGGGGACCAAGAGGCGACGGGCTCGGAGAATGGAGGAGATGGGGGCAGAAAAGCGGACGGAGAATGGGGGGGGGTGCTGGTCGGGTGGAGAGGAACTGGACGAGAGGATGTGACGCAGTGAGAGAAGAGAGGGGATCGAGGGGCGACGGACTCGGAGAATCAGGGGAGATGGGGCCAGAGGAGTGGACGGAGAGTGAGGGCGGGTCGGGTGGAGAGGAATTGGACGGGAAGATGTGACGCAGTGAGCGATTGGATGGAGTATTCGAGAACATGAGAAACGGGATGCGAAGGGTTTGAGGGAGAGGCGAGAGGGTGATTGCAGAGGAGTGAATTTGTGAATGGGTAGGGTGTTGGACAAAGGGAGCTGTGTAGAGGGATATGAAGCGCGTAAGGAGAGGGATTGGAGGGAGCTGTGTAGAGGGATATCGAGCGCGTAAGGAGAGGGATTGGAGGGAGGGGTGCCCAGCGGTGTGAAGGGGCAAGCAGTGACAATCAGTGGGACTGTGGAGAGGGCAGTGGGGCAGAAACCTCTGGGCAGGGAACAGGGAGGAGGTGTGTCCGCTGGCAGGGTTGCAGTGAGTGGTTCGGGAGGGGAAAGGGGAGGGGCCAGGTGCCTACAATTCTCGTAGTAGTCGTAGACGGTCACGTAGGCATCCTGAAGATTCTCCACCACGAAGACTCGGTGAAGAAGTGCAAGCACTTCGACAGGCAGGAACTTGTGCATCTGTAGGCCGAGCGGTGGGTTGGCGATTTAGTACGAGATCTCCTCCGCACGTCCCCTTCTCCCCCAGTGTCCCAGACGCACAATCCCCCCTCCCCTGCAACCGTCAGGACCAAGCTGAGACAGATGGGACGGGGTCCTCGCCACTCACCTCTGGAATGTACACCAGCAAGTGCCCGTCCTGTGTCTCTGACCTGCTCACACAAGGATGGCTCGGCTTCTGTAGCAGAGAGAGAGTTATTTATAAAGATGAAAAAGATCAAATATCAGTTGTTGTTTTTTTTTTTCTTTATGTCTGCATGAGGCGGTCCCAAGTCCGGCTGTGAACATAAGAACATATGAAAAAGTAGCAGAAATAGGCTGTCTGACCCGGCGAGCCTTCTCCGCCATTCAATATGATCATGGCTGAGCTGGCCATGGATTCATCTCCGCCTACCTGCATTTCCCCCACAACTCTTAATTCCCCCAATATGCAAGCGTCTATTCAAACTTGTCTTAAACATATTTACTGATGTAGCCTCCACTGCGAATTGGGCAGATAATTCCACAGATTCATCACTCTCTGGGAAAAAGAAGTTCCTCCTCATCTCCATCCTAGATCTACACCCCCGAATCTTGAGGCTATGTAGTACTCCAAGTGTGGTATGACCAGGGCCAGTTATAGCTGTAACATTACCTCTCAGCTCTTAAACTCGATCCCACGGTTGATGAATGCCAATGCACCACATGCCTTCTTACCCACACAGTCAACCTGCGCAGCGACTTTGAGTGTTGTATGGTCTTAGACCCCAAGATCCCTCTGATCGTTCACACTGCCAGCAGTCTTACCAATAATAGTATATTCTGCCATCATATTTGACCTTCCAAAATGATGGTATCTGGGTTGAACAACATTTATCTGCGTTGAACGCCATCTGCCACCTCTCGGCCCAGTTTTGTATCCCGTCGATGTCCCGCTGTAATCTCTGACAGCCAGTCACACTCTCCACAACACTGACATCCTTTGTGTCATCAGCAAATTTAATAACCCATCCCTCCACTTCCTCATTTCAAGTAATTTATAAAAATCACGAAGAGAAGGGCTCCCAGAGAAGATCCCTGAAGCACAGCACCGGTCACCGACCTATATGCAAAACATGACCCGTCTACAACCACTCTTTGCCTTTTCTGTGCAAGACAATTCTGGATCCACAAAGCAAGGTCGCCTTGGATCCGCATGATTCTGGGTCCCTTTGGGTGTTGGATGTGCGTCGACATATCGATTTGGGGATGCGTGCACATCTCGGGAGGTGTCGGCAAACCTGGGGTTCGATGACTGAAGGGTTTGCACATGGATTTAGAGGTGCGCACAGATTTGAGAGCGCTGCTAGATTTGGAGCTGCACACAGATTTCGAGCTGTCAGTTAATTTGGGTGCTCCATGTAAGTACATAGGTTTGTTGGTGTACCCACTGATTAGCGGCTGGACACAATTCTACGTGTATTGGTAGATTTGTGGCTGCACTTGGATTTGGGGTGTCCTGAACTTTGAATTTAGCCTTGCATTTTAGGGGACTGCACATGGATTTGGAGATGTGCACTGATTTAGGAAGGGTCGAAGAATATGGGATTGCACACGGAGTTGAGGATGTGTGAGACTTTGGTGTGCCGACAGATTTAGGATGTCATTGAACTTTGAGCTGTTTTTCTTACTAATCTTTTAAGGTAGAAGCATTTATTTTGTAACCTGTTTGAAATTTTTCTTCCTCTGGGTACTGATGTGCATATTTCGGAGTCATCGGTTTTAGGTTGCGCACGGAATTGGGGTTCACAATGATTTGGGATCATGCACTAACTTGCGGGCGCACACGGATTTGGCGGTCCATACTGATTTGGGGATGTGCTCTGATGTCGGCGGATGTTAAGAATACGCCGATCAACATGAATTTAGCGGTGCATGCAGATTTAGTGAAGTTTACGAGTATTTGGGGGTACAGATTAATTTGGTGATACCAGCCGATTTGGAGTGTCTTTGGATTTGGGGATGCACACGGATCTCGGGATTTGGGGGTTTTGGCAAATTGAAGGCTGCACACACATTTGGTATTGCCGGCAGACTTGGAGATGCGCACCGAGTTGGGGTGTGTCAGATTTGGTGTCGGCGTTTTGTGGTGTCTGTTAACTTGGGAGTGCACACAGATTTGGGTATCTCCGTAAATTTAGGAGTTTATCGGCGAACCTGGTGTGCATATGGAATTTGGAGTGCGAAAGGATTTGGTATAATCGAATGTGTATGTGGGGGTGCCTGCTGATTTGGGGCTGTGACGAATATCAAGGTTCTTTCATTCGTACAAACATTAGCAATACATGCAATTTGAATTTATGGTTCAGGCAGCCATGATGTGAAGTGTTTGAAGTCACTGTTACTTGGAGAATCTAATTTGAATGTGGGGGTTGCAGAGTTTTAGCAGTGCGCACAGATTGGGGATGCACAAGATTTGAAAGTGCGTGAAAGCACACACACAGACACTCGCGCACACAGACACAGAAACACACACACACACACACACAGTCACACACACGCACAGACACACACTCAGACACACACACAATACACACAGTCACACACACAGACACACACACACAGACACAACACACACAGTCACACACACAGACACACACACACAGACACAGAAACACACACACACACACACACACACACACACACAGACACACACACACAGTCACACACACAGACACACACACACAGACACTCGCGCACACAGACACACACACACACAAAACACACACAGTCACACACACAGACACACATACACACACACGCACACACGCACAGACACACGCACAGACACACACACACACACACACACACAGTCACACACACACAGACACACACACACACAAAACACACACAGTCACACACACACACACACACACATAACGGAAGTTTCATCTACCTTTCCAGCTCTCCGCCATGTTCTTTGACATATGTGGGGTGATATGATTAAGAAATTCTCACCCCACCACCACTGGACTGTTGAGTTTTATGGCCATGCGGTAGGGTGTGGGGTAGTTTCGGGACGAGGCCCCAAATGTTCTGACTATGACTAAGTCAGTGAAGTAGTTGGAAGGTTTCATGGATCGGAAAGTGTTTATTCATGTCGCCACACACAGGCAGCTTACAAAGGACCCTCTAGGTCGAGTCCACAAAAACCCCAACTACATCAAGAGTTTATACCGTTGACGAGAATGGCAATAGTGGGCGATTCAATGCAATTTTACAGACATAATTTCAATATTCTGTATTTGATAAATGATTTCCCTGAAGTACATATTTACAGTGGAAGCAAATGCTATTGATAAGACACCTCGAAGGTTCTGATGCCGTTATTGGGACAAAGTTACTCACACAGCTGGTCTAAAAATTAATTCACTAAATTAATCACAACCTGTCACCGCGGGGATGGCACCTGTCTGATGTAATAGGTTTCTAAATAAGTTACGGAGTTTTATTATACAATATGTTGAAGTCTGTCCCTGTGGGGTCGCTAGATGGTGTTTATAAACCCGGGACATGTGGTGCTTCAACATTTCATTCCAATAGACCGCCTGAGGCACAGGGGGACACATTTCTGCGCAGGGGAAATGTCGGCAATGTTGAAACGGTACTACAGTGTGCAGAGAATATTGTACCTGCTCATTGCCGTCACTGGAGTTCCTGGTGAGTGAGCAGAGCAGTTTATGTTTGGTATTTCCGTGTGTTAACCGGTGTGAACCTGTTTATGATCAATCGACAAGCTTCCAAGTTGATAATCTTTGCATAGGTATCCGTCTAAGATATTTATCCTGTCAATTCAATATCCTGATTGTTTTATATGTGATGACAAGATGAACGAATCCCCGGTCTCTCCTCTAACTCAGGGGATCGACCTGAACTTTGTTCTTGCCTTTAACGTTCTCTTATCCTGATTTGTCCCAGTACCGGGGCGGGCAGCTCTCCTGGACGGTGTAACGGGGAATCTTTTAATGGGACCTTGTCCAGAGTTGTCCCACAGCTGGGGAACGGAGGCTCTCCGTGAAGGGGTGACTGGGATGGGTTTACATTGTGAAGTTCACTTGCTCTGAGTTATTATTCAGAGAAAACCCCTGGTCCAGTGTTTCACGTCTCCAGGTGGAGTCTGTCACAGATAACCACCAGTGTCCATAGATATGCTGACGAGAGTTATCGAATTGAACTGTGCTGTAAAATTAATCCATTAGTCTACGTCCTCACTACGCCGGATAATTTTGCAAACGCCGGTTTCGAGTAAAAACGGCAGGCGTCCACACTAAGCGTTTTTCAAAATATCTCCTTCCACATTGGGCTACGTCCACCCTACGTCGGATAATTTTGCAAACGTCGGTTTCAAGTAAAAAAACGGCAGGCGTCCACACTAAGCGTTTTTCAAAATATCTCCGTCCACATTAGGCAGATATTTGGGCGAATCTCCTCCTACTGGGCATGCACGGGACACATAGCATACAAGCGAAGAGGAAATGGTATACTTCGTGCGCGTTTGTCCAGTTACAGACTAGAAAAAAAAACTTTAAAGAAATTGCTCTTGGCTCTCGCGCAGGAGCACTTAAAACTTAAAAAAAACAACAAATACAGGAACGTATGGAGGCAACCGACAGGGAGTTCACGGACAGTATAACCCAGCTGACGACGAACATTGAAAAACTGACGAACTCTGTTGCATTAATAAAGCACCTTGTTAAATGTATAAAACGTCTGCATCAGTGTTGTCTTGTATTTCCATACAATGTTACATTAGGCTGTTACACATCTATTGTCAGAGAAATACTTGCAAAAATAGGTGAACCACCTTCACACAAGCAAGGACAGAAACAGGGCAAAGGGAGTATACTTATTTATTCAGTAAGCTATGGGTCAAAGTATTTGGTGAGTACATTTCTAACTCTCCTGGCTTCAGTCTCGTACGTCTGTTCTGAAATTGTTAGGTGGTTGCGTTCAAGAAAACAACGAACATCTGTTCCGGCACTTCATGACAGCGTTTTTAAAGTCAAAAAAGCTCACTTTACAATTTAACTCTCACGCCGTTCACACCGACTGCGCGTTATAACAGCTTGCGCAGTACCAAACAGAAGCAGGAAAAGAAACAGTGTTGTTCTGGTGTTGTCATGACAGCGTTTTTAAATCTCTCCGTTTACCCCGTGCACACTACGCCGGATATTAGGCGTTTTCAGATTTATTCACTCTGGAGAGTGTTTCTGAAAATCTCCGTTTTCGGGGGATGAAAAAGCCGTTTCAGTGTGGACAGAAGGTCAAAACGAAGAGAGAAAGCTTCGTTTTCAAAATTATCCGGCATTGTGTGGACGTACCCTCAGTCTCTGGTTACTAAATTGTTCCGGCTTTCCCTCTGAGACGCGTCGTAAATTGGGGCACTGTATCGCCCCGAAACGATAGTTTGTTCAATTCCATGTAAGCTGCCTGACCTGCTGGATCCCGCCAGTATTTTGTGTGTTGCTCCCCTTTGTATCCCTTCTCGGCCCCATCAGAAGCTGAGCTTCGGGAGGCCTGGTCAGTCACGGTTAAATCAATGAAACCGGTCCCGTCAGTGACTGGAATCGGGATCAGCACCGATCGTTATTCTTCACTCAGCTCGTTTTTATCGCCGACGATTGTCCACACATCGTCGTATCTTCATACTGAAAAAAAGGTCAGAAACAGTGTGACCCGTATCCGATCTTAGATTAGCAGCCGCTCACAGGCTCTAGCACTCTTTCTCTTTAGCTGAAGCAAAATCCCGTGTTAATTCCCGGAGAATGTGTTCAGTAATGGCAGTGTCTATCCTCTCTCTCCCCCATCCCCCCCCTCTCTCTTTCTCCCCAGTGAATTTAGTGGCGATTGTGATCCTGTCCCGGGGAAAGTGCGGCCTCTCTACCTGCACCACTCGCTACCTGGTGGCCATGGCAGCGGCGGATCTACTCACCATTGTCACCGAGGTCATTTTGTCTCGAATCAATTGGTATTACTTCCCGTGGAATTTCCTGGACATCACCCCTGTGTGCAGTGTTATCAATGTACTGAAGTACACAGCCACAGACTGCTCTGTCTGGTTCACCGTCACTTTCACCTTTGATCGTTTTGTCGCCATTTGCTGCCAGAAGCTGAAAACAAAATATTGCACCGGAAAAACTGCGGCTGTGGTTCTAGTCACAAACGGCATACTGTCTTGTCTGAAAAACATTCCACGATATTTCACGTTTGAACACAGCGTGATCATTGACAATGTACCGTGGTTTTGCAGAACCAGGGACAATTATTTCACTGACCCTGGATGGATAGGATATGACTGGCTCGATACAGTTTTAACTCCGTTCCTCCCTTTCGCTGGGATCCTGCTGCTCAACGCTCTGACAGTCAGACACATTTTAGTGGCCAGTCGGGTCCGTAAGGGGCTGAAGGGTCAGAGCAAGGGGGAGAACCGCAGTGACCCGGAGATGGAGAGCAGGAGGAGGTCTGTGGTTTTACTCTTCACCCTCTCCGGCAGCTTCATTGTCCTGTGGATGGCATACGTTGTAAATGTCATATATTATCAGGTCTCAGGAAAAGGATCTGATTTCAATGATTCTGAATGGATCTTTCACTACGTCGGAGTTTTGCTGAGTATTTTCAGCTGCTGCACGAATACATTTATTTACACGGTGACTCAGTCGAAATTCAGGGAGCGGCTGATAGGCGCGGTGAAATATCCGGTCACGTCGGTGCTTCAGTTCATGAATAAAGCCGCGTCCTGAGCACAAGCCAGTGCGGGCCGCTGTGTGTCGAGCCCGGGCCCTGGTTCCTCTCATTCACCGCCTGATGGCCAAGGTGTTATTTCCGGGCGAGTTTTCCCCGCTCCCGGCAGCTCCGGGACATTAGGGTAGTCTGTGTGGTGGAGGGAGGGGGCGTGGACGTGAGGAGTAAAACGCCGTCATGGCGACTCATAAACTCAGTGTCCCGCCATATGCCAATCAATGTACTGCTCCAGAATGCCGCCCAGCATTTGGTCTGTGGATATGTCTATTTATTCCTTTTCCTGTTCAGTACCTCACATTCTGACGTCCCCAGACAACTGTAGGGCTGGTGTGATACTGGGTGGCCAATCCACTGCCAGTTCTCTTGTGTCCAACTTTCACATGAATAAAGGGCTAACGTGAAAATATAGGGCGGAATATGGATAAACACTTTTTTTTATTGGTAAAAAGCTAGGTCGCCCCATCTTAATGAGCGCCTCCGCAGCTACTAATGACTGACGTCAATAGCTGAAAGCAGATTGTAGCTGGGAGATTAGTATCCAAGGATACATATAGTATGGAAAAAACAGGCTGGAAGGCAGAGGTGCTGGTTTAGCTCTGTTTGTTAAACAAACAAAATCAAATCATTAGAAAGAGGTGATATGGGGGCGGAAGGTGTTGAATCATTGTGGATAGAGCTGAGAAACTACAAGGTGAAAACACCCTGTACAGGCCATGCAACCGCAGTGAGGATGTGACCTACAAATTACAGCGGGAGACAGTGAATGCTTACCGAAAGGGAAATGGTAGACTGGTCATGGGGGGATTTAAATATGCGTGTAGATGGGAAAAATCAGGTTAATCCTGGATTCCAGGTCGGGGAATTTCTAGAGTGCCTTCGAGATCGCTTTTTAAGGCAGCTGACGTTTGAACCCACTGGAGGATCTGCTCTCCTGCACTGGGTGTGGGGCAATGAAGAGAAACTGACTGGAAACCTGAAAGCAAAACAACCTTTAGGGCAAATGAGCAGAATGTTTCTGAGTTCACCCTGAGGTTTGAGAAGGAGAAGCTAAATCAGATGTGCTGGTATTACAGCAGAAACGGTAATCACAGAGGCAATTACAATCGGCCAGAATTAATCAGAAAAGAACACTAGCAGGGACTATGACAGAGCAGCAATGGCTGGAATTTCCGGAAGCAATTCGGAAGGCTCGGGATAAATGCATCACAAAAGAAGAAGACTTTTGCAGGAATGTCAATACCAGCATAAAAATCTAAGAGGGGCGACATAATTGAGTAAAATAAAATGTGGGAAGTCAGACAATATGGAAGCTTATTAAAACCAAAAGAAGTGAACTAAAAAGTCATTAAGAACGTAAAGATGGAATACTAATTTAAGCTAGACAGTGATATAAAAGAGGACACCAAAGGTTTCTTCAGCTACATGACATGTTAAAGGGAGGAGAGAGTGAATTTCCGGCCGTTGGTAAACGAGAATTAGTAATGGGGGCAAACGAAATGGTGGACTGAATCAGTATTTTAGGAGTGTGGGGAAAAATTGGCAGATGGTGCATAGTGTCGGGAAGTGTATAGAAGAAAAAATGAAAGGGTTAACTATTTTATAAATGGAAGGAAAATGTATTGTAACACGCGCTTCCTCTAGGCTTAATCAGGGGGTGACAATCCCCCTGCCCCGCCAAATTTAATAAATCTCGTCGGGGTGGATGCTGCGCGATGTGTCCCCTGTTATAAATCAGTACCCCGAAATAACAAACAGTACACAATATGCAATTAAACGATTAAGCTTTATAACTATTACCTTGACTACATGGTTAGTAGAGAATATATATATATATATATAAAATGGAAATAAGGCACCAATCTGATTGAACGGTCCTGTGCGCACGCACTTGGAGCTCACGCAGTTCAGTTGTTCTTCTTCCTCCATCGATCTCCTCCTTTGGGCCTCCGCTCGGAGACGACCCCGTTCGGCGATCTACCACATTTCTCCGTTCGCGTCTTCTCTCTTCATCTCTCTCTCTCTCCTTTTCGCAAAAGCCCGCAAAAGCAGCTGCTTCCAAATCACAAGCCAGTGCAACAAAATCCTGATTTGCTAACATGCATCAACAGTCCGGTTATCTCCGCCCATAACCAAAACATTGCTGCTACAGAGAAACCATTCCTTCAGCAGTGAACATTACAAAAAGAAACATTACATAGCAGTGAACCCTTACAGCGCGTTACACTCTGCCCCCAACCACCAAATTTAGTCATGTCCTCATGACGTTGAGATAGTTCGCCAACCCCTCCTACAAACACAAAGTCCAATCCAGATGCAAAAGGCAGTGACATAGCTCGCCACAACAGCAGAGATCACACACTGTTCCCAGGCGCTACGTAGGCCAACCTACGGTGGTCTACACATCCGTACCTCCTCACCTAACTCTTCAGACTCAGACGCTACTGGTGACACTTCGTGTCTGCTTGCCGAGTCCTCCCCCACCCCCACCCCCACAACTCGGAGCCCTCTGTCCCGCGTCCAGGCCCCGCTTCCTTTCCTTCAATGTCCTGCTGTAACCCAGGCTGCCCACAACTCACCCACCCCCTCCACCTCACCTGACTCAGGGGGGAAGGGCCCGGGGCTTTCTTCCTCAATCAATGGGGAGTTAGCGAAAGGTAGCATGTATCTCACATCCAGATAATCATCCTCCGATTCAGCTTCCCTCTCATGGGCGCGGCCCGGCCCAGCCTATCCCGCTGTGGGCCCTGCAGTTGCCCTGCGTTTTTGCAGAGTCCTCTTACTAGGTGTAGGCTCCAAGTCGGGCTCTGGGTCAACCTGCACCTCTTGTCCCAGGGGCAGCAGGTGGTTCCGATGAAGAATCTTGACAGGCCCCTTCTCGTTTCACCTGGAAAATCGGTAGGTTTGGCATCTGACTCTCCACCACTTAAGGTGTGGCCGCCCAGCAGTCAGCTAACTTGTACTTTCCAGGTAGCCCCAAATTCCTTATGAGGACTCGGTCTCCCGGCAGGAGTTGGGAGAACCTCACTTTCTGATCATACCTCCTCTTATTTTCTCGATTCTGCTTGGCGGCTGCAGCCCCAGCCAATTCATAAGCGCTTTTGAACTCAGTCCTCATATCACACAAATACTTCAGATAAGGCTTCGGTGGTAAGTCACCCTCATCAGTCCCAAAAAAGGGTCAATGGGCAACCTCGCCTCGCGCTCAAACATCAGGTAACATGGCGAGTACCCAGTAGCTTCATTTCGTGTACAGTTGTAACAGTGAACCAGATCTCAATATGTTGACTCCACCTGCTCTTCTTGCTGATCTCCATGTTCCCGAGTACGTCTAGCAAGGTCCTATTAAACCCCTCAGGCTGGGGATCGCCCTGCGCGTGATAGAGCGTGGTCCTCGACTTCTCAACTCCAAGCATGCCTAGTGACTCATAGATGAGTCTGCGCTCGAAGTCCCGTCCCTGGTCACTATGTATCCGCCTGGGGAGGCCATAATGAAAGAAATACTTCTCCCACAACACTTTTGCCACCGTAGTCGCCCTCTGGTCCTAGGTAGGAAAAGCCTGAGCATATCTGGTGAGGTGGTCCGTGATGACTAAG